>NC_041385.1:580088451-580105306 GCF_002162155.2 Triticum dicoccoides
AACCCCGAAGTCCTGGCCGACGAGGATCTGGCCGCGGTCCTCCAATCCTTGGTTGGGGGGAACGTGGCGAGGTTGGAGGATGCTCCCATGCCCCTGTTCCTTCGGGATGATTGGGAGCAGGTGGTGAACTCCATGTCCGCTTTCAACGGGGACGGGCCTGTGCCCGCGGAGGTTCTTGAGGACCCGGCGGCCCTAGCGATGGTGAACGTATCCTCCGGCGACTCCAGCGGAGACGAGGAATAAGAGGAGGAGGAAGAGGATCCCGATTCAGAGGCGACCGACGGGGAGTCGAGAGCGCCCCTCCCTCGGCGTAGGTCCCGCACTCTTCGCCTCGTGCCGGATGACGACGAGGACGGAGATGAGCGGGGTGGTGAGAGCTCGCCCCTGATCCCGAAGAAGGACAGGACGGGGCTGGTTCCCCGCGGGTCTGCTCCAGCTCCGAGGCGATCTGCAGACGGGCCTCCTGCTCCCGAGCCTCTTGAGGTTGATCCCAGCATCCGGCTCTAAGACTTCAAGTTTGGCCGGAGGTTGCTTGAGCCCGTGAGCGATGACGAGTAAGTGCTCGATTCTCATTTTGCTTCTTGCTTCGTTGTTGAGGCTTGACGTCCATATTCCTTGGCTAGGCCGGTGCCTGCGGCGAAGAAGCTGAAGGGGGCTCCTGAGGCTTCTTCCGGGGCAGCACCCCCACCCGCGGGAGAAGGGGGCGGCAAGACACGGGTCTCTCCTGCCCGGTCATCCTCGCGAGGCCTGGCGGGGCTAGCTGAAGCGAGCTCAGCCCCCATGGCCTAAGCGACTCCCGAGGTGTCCTTGCCTGACGCCACTGCCGCGGTCGTCGGGGCGCAGAAGGTCCTGACTCATGGTGCTGTGATTACGCTGCCGTCTTCTCCTCCTACTCCGCCAACTGCCATCTCTCCGACTCCTTCTACTGTCTTGGATCGTGCTGCTGCTGAGCTGGACCGGCTGCGGAAAGATCTTATGGGCGCCGACCCTCGCTCGGTGGCCGGGCGCCTGTAGCTGGCCTCTGGTTGGGTCCGCTCCGATGCTTCAGTCCGAACGGCGCTGGCTTAGGCCGCGACAGCTTGCAACAAGGAGAAGCAGGCCATCCTTGAGGCGGAGGCCGCTCGCGACGCCGCCTTGGGTGAGGTAGTAGATGTCCGAGGTCGCTGCGAGGCGCTGGAGAGTGAGCTGCAAGGCCTGCGCGACCAGCTTGCCAAGGAGGCCCGTGTCCGCCAGGAGAAGGAGGAAGACATGAAGGCTCGTGAGGCTGCTGCGAAGGACCGGGATGCCAAACTCGATGAACGCCATGGCCGCTTGGGTGTGCTGGAGCAGGCATTGGAGGCGAAGAGGATCGAGCAGGACGGCAAGGCACGGGTCCTGGCCGAGGACCGCGTGGCCTTCGCGAAGCTGGAGGTGAAGGCTCGCACCTTGCTGAAGTCCCTCTATGACAGCGGCCTGGCAAGCCCGCTGGCCGGCGCCGAGGACGGCCCCGCCAAGCTGCTTCCCTTCCTGGTCCGCGCCCTCGAAGATGTCGCCCTCGGCCTTGGCCCCACAGCTGAGGCTGAGGCGCATGTCCTTTCTTCTGCAGCGCTGACGCGCGTCTTCACCCACGTCTACCTTCGCGACCCCGACATTGACCTTGACAGCCTGTTGGAGCCCTTGAGCGGCGAGCTTGCCGCCGTCGCTGCTGAGGCCGTGAAGGGTCGAGTGGAGGCTCTGCTGGCGAAGTTCCGAGCTTAGCACCAAGCCAAAGCGAGGCATTGCCGATCCTGAGGCTCCACGAGGCGAAGTCGCCCAGCGCAGCTCCGTCACCAGCGATGGCGCTGCCAGAAAGTGACCCCTTCGTGGCTCCCGTCCTACTTTTAATTCCTGCAACATGCAGCCTGCCTCGTGGAGGCGTTTAAACTTGTGTTTGGCATTGTCGAAGTGCTCTATGAACTGTAATATTTGCTCTTGAATTCCTTGAGATTTGCGTTTTTCCTTCCTACTTGCTTGTGTTCTGCGTCGGCAGAGCCCGGCCCAGCGCATACCTTAGCCGCTGTTAGCCCCGACCTAAAACCAGGATGGGACCAAGGAGTGAGGGGCTACGTGACAAGTTAGGCTCCTGAGTCGCGATGCTCAGGAGTCCCCCTTGACGCACGAACAACATGTAGGGAGGTGAAATGTATGGGTGAATTTACCGTTCTACGTCGGCAGAGCCCGGCCCAGCGCATACCTCAACCGCCGTTAGCCTTTTGGAACTAAGGGGTGAGGGGCTACGTGACCAGTTAGGCTCCTGAGTCGCGATGCTCAGGAGTCCCCCTTGACGTTCAAACGGCCTTCGTACCTTGGCTCCGCTCGGGGAGAGGCGTGCGATGAACCAGGCCCGAGGGGCCTGGTTGGGTGGCGTGCGCCTGGGCGTGACCCAGGTGTAGCCCCCATGCCCAGCCCCCTCGCACGGCACTCCCGAGGGGAGGCGTTACGATGAGGCCGGACATTGAGCTCTGGGCTCCCTGAGGTTGATGCGGCCGGGGGCCACCCTCAGTTGTTTATCACCAGTGTGGAGCATAGCGCTTCCGTATGTGTACGGGCATAGCCGCTCCTCGACAGTGTCGTCAGCCAGCACGGAGCATGGTGCTTCCACTGGTGCGTAGGGGGCTCCCCTCCGGGAGGAACCCCCGAGGCGTGTACAGCCCCGCCCTGACACGTGGCTGGCACGGTAGGGCCTGACGAGGTGTATCTGGGCACCCGTGAGCCAGCGCGGGACTCACGGGGCTTATCTCAAGGCGGGTTGCGCCTGGCTCTGGGCCTTTACTTGTAATGTGTTCCTGCAAATCTGGTTAGATGTTGGTGCTCTACGTCCTTGGGTCCCAGCCCTCGAGCAGGCTCAACCGTCGCTGGTATGCCAGGTCGCAATGCTGTGGACAAGGCCAGAGGGTGAGGGCTAGAGAGCCAGTAAGAGCCCATGAGTCGCGATGCTCAGGTACCCCCCCTTTAACGTGCAAGCGGCTGACATGAAGAAAGAAGGGTGCCATAGGCAGGCATCAAACAATGATCATGATGGGTCAAACGGACAACCTGAATAAACGCAAGAGGGATACATGCCACCGGGTCTGGCCCGGGTAGCTTGGGGATAATGCAGCCCGAGGCCCCCCCGATAAAGTAAGCTGAAAACATGAACTAAAGGGATACATGCCGCAGGGACGGACCCACACGGCCTAGGAATGATGCAGCCCTGGGGGCGCTCCCAGCTGAAAATGAAACTCGAAGGATGTCACCTGATGATGCTGAAGATGGAGGGATACTGAAGTAGCGGACAGTGTGCACTGCGGGAGACGATCTTCACGAGCCCCCAGGCCCAGGGGCCTCGGGAGGCTCTGGAGGCGCGGGTGGCTCCTCACGGACCATCTCCATCTCCACAGGACTGCGGAATGCTTGACCGCCTGAGCCTCCAAGATGCTCCTCATGAGGCGCTGACGCACAGCAGCCGCGTTCGGCAGGCCGTAAGGCATGCGAACATAGCTGTGGGATGGACCTTTGCAGTGCCCCACGCGTGAGGGCCAGAGGTGCTCCCGAGAGGCGGCTCGGTTGAGTCCTGGTATGTCGATGCAGACGCCCAGCCCACCATCCTCGCCTGGATGGGGAGCTACGGAGGGCAAGCGCCGGCTGCCACTCATGACTCTTGACTCCTGCAGTTCCTGGATGATCTCGCTGACGAATTCCTGAGGGTTTGGCCCTCCTTGCCTTGCTCCTTCCTGAGGGAAACGTGTATTGAAGCACGCTTCCAAGTGGTGCCCGAGCGCCTCCCTCGTGATCTTAGCAAAGTCGATGGCCCTCCAGAAGAGAGCCCCAGAGCCTTGCTCGAGGAGGGTGCCCGGCGCGGCTTCCTATGCGACAGAAGGAGGTGCCCCCTGAACAGGCGCGGACCCTGAGGGGCCTGCCTCCTGAGGGTTCGGGCCAGGCGATGTCTTCTTCTTCTTAGGAGTAGCCTCGGTAAGCCTCCCGTTCCTGTGATCTGGGTCTTCAATTGATGCGGCTTGGAAAGCACATTCCAGAGAACACACAGCGTCTCTCTCTTCACAGGGCACCGTGATGACTCCACCGCTTCCTGGCATCTTGAGGACACTGTAGCCGTGATGGGTCACGGCCATGAACTTGGGGCTGGGTACCCAAGGATGGCATTGTACGGCAGGCGGATGTGAGCGACATCGAAGTCAATGAGCTCGGTGTGGTAGTTGTCGCGCTTCTCAAAGGGAACAGGAAGGCGGACCTGCCCTATCGGAACCGTGGAACCATCAGTGACTCCTGAGAAAGGCTTGGTTGGTTGCAGCTGATTGTATGGCACTTGGAGATTGTTGAACATCTCGACGGATAGGATATTGAGCCCTTCTCCGCCATCGATGAGGGTCCTGGTGACTTGCACATTGCTGATGATTGGGGAACAAAGCATCAGGAGGACTCCTGCTATGGCCGCGCACTTGAGCTGATCCGCTAAGTTGAACGTGATAGCGCATGCTGACCACCTGAGAGGGCGTGTGGCCTCAAGCTTGGGGAGGACTGCATTCACTTCGCGAGCAAACTGCTTGAAGATGCGCTGAGAGGCTGGGGCTTGTGCGCCGCCCAAGATGCAAGCGATTGTGCGCGGCTCCTGGAAGCCTCCAGCCCCCTCGTCCTGGTGATGGTCTTCATTCCTCCTCGGTTGTGGTGGCAGAGGAGGGAGGCCCACGTTGCCTTGTGCGCCATCCTCGCGAGGCTGATCCCTCCAACCCCCCTCGCGAGGTGGGTCCCTCCAACCTCCCTCACGAGGCTGGTCCTGCCAGTGGCGAGGGCCACGGTCTTCCCATCGTCCTCCACCTCTTCCTCCTCCTCGGCCATAGCCCCGGTCGCTGCGCTTGGGGCGTCGGCCGGCACGCACGTCTCGCACGGCCCTGAGCTCTTGGCATTCGTTGGTGTTGTGGGTGTGGAGGTCGTGGTACACGCAGTACCGGCTGCCCTTGGATGACTCAGGCTGATCCCTGCCTCGCTTGGTGTCCGCCTCTGCCGCAAGCACGACAGCCCCCTTGCGCTTCACATCCTTGGCCTTGGGCTTCTTCTCTTCTGGGTCAGCAGCTGGCAGCTCGAGGAGGGAAAGGCGCCCTTCCTCAGCCTTAGCGCACTTGGTCGCCAGATTGAACAACTCCAGGGAGGTGCATAGGTCCTCATGGATCGCGAGATCCTCCTTCATCTTGATGCCACGCACGCCGTCGGAGAAGGCTGAGATGATGGCCTCCTCGGACACCTTGGGGATCTTAAAGGGAGCGTTGTTGAAGCGCTGGATGAACTTCTGCAGGGTCTCTCCCGGCTGCTGCTTGATGTGGCGCAAGTCGCTCATGGCCTGGGGCCGGTCGCGGGTGCCTTGGAAGTTGGTGATGAATCGGGTGCGCATCTCGTCCCAGGAGGATATCGTGCCAGGTGCGGGCGCCGTCCTTGAGCGCCATGGGGAACCAGTTCGCCATGACCTTCTCGTCCCCGTTGGTGGCTTCGATGCCCAGCTCGTAGAGCTGGAGGAACTCAGCAGGGTTAGCCGTGCCATCGTAGCGCGGGGGCAGGTCTGGCTTGAACATGCCCGGCTAGGCCACGCTGCGCAGCTCGGCGGAGAAGGCACAACAGCATGCAGTGGCCGCGGGAGCCCTTTGGTGACGGAGAGCTTGATCTTGCGGGTCTCTGTGCGCTGCAGCCAGGTGCAGCGCGGGGTCTTGATGCGCTGGAGCAGGAGCGCGTTCGTGCCGAGCCGGTGCGGGGAGCACACGGGCGGCCTCTTGGGGACGAGGGATCTCTTGGAAGCTCTTCTCTTGCTGTGCTGGCGTCGGACGGAGTGGGTCCCACCCAGGGGCCACGCGCCTTGGAGCCAAGGCGCCTTCTTGAGGGGGAGGCGGCAGAGGCGCCCCCGGAGCTTCGTCGCCCGTGTAGGGCGGGGCGCGGTGCAGTGAGAAGGATGGTGCAGGGGAGCCCCCAGCGGCGTTGACGAGCTCAGTGATGCGGGCGAGCCACTTGTCATAGAGGTCGTCGATCGGACGGTAGTGCAGGAGCTCCTACGCCAGGAGCAGCACGGCGTGCGCGTCTGCAGGAGCGCGACGGGCGTGGGACGAGGAGCCGGCCGGAGTCAGCGACGGGGTGGCGGTGCGGCCTTCTCGCCGCACTGAAGGATGCAGGGATGACGCCTGCTGCTCGTTCCCCACCGGGCCGGTGGCGGCATTGACGACAGGCGACGGGGAACGGCGGGGGCGCCCGCCGACGGGGGCCGTCTGGGCGACGCGAGTGGCGAGAGCGGCCTGACGCTCGGCGCGGGTGCGACGTGCGTCTGACATGGACGGGACGGGCGGTGAAACACGAGCCGATGGAAGGCAGATTCCGGCACACCCCTACCTGGCGCGCCAAATGTCAGATTTTGGGTTCTGGCAGACCCTTAAGGTTCGAACACTGGGGTGCACGCGGAGATCACACCTCCTGCCTACCCACGTCTCACCGCCTCGCCAGGATCTAAAACTACACGAAGAACAACACAAGCGACATGAGATTTATACTGGTTCAGGCCACCATTATGGTGTAAAACCCTACTCCAGTTTGTGGTGTGGTGGATTGCCTCTGGGCTGACAAGGAACAGTACAAGGGGAGAACAGCCTCGCGAGGGTCTGTTCTTGGCTGGTGCAATGAACTGCTAGGGGGAGTTCAGTCGCTTCTCCCTCTCTCTGTCTTTCTATCCTTGTTCCCTTGATGCCTCTACCCTGTGGGTGGCTAGTCCTATTTATAGGGGGAGGCCCCGGGCCTATTCCCAAATATTGAGCGGGAAGGGCGCCAACAATTGGCCATTTTGAAGGGGAACATCTAGTACACTTATCTTGACTAAAGTTGGTCCTCGCCTGCCAAAGACCCTGACGATGACGTCGGCTTGGGCTCCACGATGACCTTCGTTCTGCCGTCCTACTGGTCTTGGTCTTGTTGCACCGAAATGGTTGCCTTTGCTTGATACCCTTGCCTGCGCTTGCCCCCTTTGCACCAAAGAGGAAACAATGACTCTGCACAGGCCGGCGCCCGCCTGGCACCCGCCTAACCTTGGTCGTCATGGCTTGCGTCACGGGCACCTCGTGAGGTACCCCGACTTGATCTCTCCGCCTCCTCGCGAGCCAGCCTGACGAGGTCGTGCCTGAGGAAGCCTCCTGTCGTCCGTCCCGCGAGGCTTGGCCCCTCACGAGGGTCTTGAGCATGTGCTGATGAGGATGGGCCATACTGGGCCACTCCTTGAGCCACGCCGTAGGCCGCAGGCAGGCAAGTCTGGGTACCCCCGTTCCCAGAATGCCGACAGTTCCCAAAAATGATATAAATTTGCATATAAAACATATAAGATTGATAATATAATAACATGAAACGATAAAAAGTTATAGATACATCAAAGACGTATCACACATTTCATTTTTTCCTAATGATACAGAAGCATATGGTGTCGGTGTACGGCAATCTATTGGGCATGGGTTTGCCCCTTGGACGTTCAGTCGGGGGACGCAATACACAAAGAGCAGCACAAACTACAATCAGCACAGAGTGGTGTTTACCTAGGTTCAGGTCGCAAGGATGCGTAAAACTCTACAACTGCTTTTAGTGGATTTATGTGTGTCTAAGTTCCAATTTACAAAGAGTGCAGCCGTTGCCGGAAAGGAGATTCAAGGGCGCAACAAGCTAAACAAGGACCGAATCCCTTAGACTGATGCCATGGGCCTCCTTTTATAGCTCAAGGGTCACCACAATGGCATAAATATAAATTACATGCTGACGATAGCCACAGTGCTATCGTACCTAACCCTGACGGTATAGGACAAACGAATTTAATGCGCTATTAGGTGTCTTGTTCTGCTGAATGCTGGAAAGGGGTTCCATTCCACCTATACCATCAGTCCAAGTGGTGGGTAACCACGTGGCCCGACAGGTCTTACCTACCCGCCTGTGCCCCCACCACTTGTCAGCACTACAAAAAAATACACTTCCGTGATGATACGTGTTTGTCACAGTAGGTCACGTTTTCTGTCATGCATGTACATCCATGACAGTTTTATGACAGAATCAAGATAGCCATACCTGTGCTGTCGTAGAAGTGTTCCATGTCAATACCAAAATTATCATCACGGATGTGTTCACTTCCATGACGATAAATCACCCATCATGGAAGTGCTTTCATCGAGGGTAACCGACACGTGGCATCCACCATAACAGGTCACCGTTAAGCTATCGGGTCCGGTTTTGGATCCGATAACCCGTAAACAGCAATGACCAATGCTGATTTTCCACATGTAAAATTCTCATTGGCCGGGGGAACACGTGTCAGCTCATCATTGGGTCAGATAGGCGCCTATGATATATTGACTTGTGCGACGGCCTAACACTGGCCCATTTAACTTACAAAGGACAACCTGTTGGACTTGGTCAAAAGCTAGCGGGCCGGCCCATGAAGAGCCTGTTAATGGTCTGTTCGCATATAGCCCATTTTACGGCTCGGTAACTCACAACCCGTTATGGCGGTCCCGAAATCGGCCCAACAACATCATGTGGACCGTCCAATATAATACCAGCCCGTTTCATTTTTGGCCCATGTATGGCCCACGACGTCTTTCGGCCCATGTGAGGCCTTTCATATCTTTTGGCCCTTTAATGGGCCACGGTGACTCTGGCCCATAATAAAGAGTAAATTTCTTTATGCCCAGTAACGGCCCATGATTCACATGGGTCATTTCCAGCCCATGTTAGCTTTCGGCCTACTGACGGCCCATACATTCTTGGGCTCCTTTCTGGCCTTCGATTACTTTCGGTCCGTTACTAGCCTGTTCCCCTAATGTGCCAATTTCATCCCGTGTTTAGAATCGGCCCGTTTGTGGCTTGTTAACTCGTTGCGCCGTTTCCAGCCCATC
This sequence comes from Triticum dicoccoides, assembly GCF_002162155.2. Classification (NCBI taxonomy): domain Eukaryota; kingdom Viridiplantae; phylum Streptophyta; class Magnoliopsida; order Poales; family Poaceae; genus Triticum; species Triticum dicoccoides. The sequence continues at coordinate 580,097,364 of NC_041385.1, forward strand.
CTCTATTCTGGCCCATTAACGACCCGTTATGCATGTGACAGAATTAAGCCTTTGCTGTCTTCTGGCCTGTTAACGGCCCGTTACCGTGTTGGCCCAATACCAATTATGCCCGTTTACAGCCCATGTGGGCCCATTTATCTTACGGCTTGAGGCCCACTAATTCTATGGCCCGTTGGAGGCCCATTTATCTGATGGCCCGTAGGAGGCCCATGGATCCTACGGCCCATAGCAGGCTGAAGGTTACCACGGTCCGTATATGGCCCATGGTTGTTGCAGCCACTAGCCAAGCAAGGAAAGTGAAGACTAGGGAAATAAAAAAGCCAGAAAATAATGCTCGGCTATTAAGGCGATTGCATAGATTACATCCACTGGGCATCAAAGTTCGCCACCAGTGCATATATAGGGAAGACCCTACACTATACAAAAATGGCTTGCTGTTTTCTTGGGTCGGTCGCGGCACGTTAAGAACAAATTTTGTATCACAACACAACAAATTAAAACCATAAAACAAAAGGAAGGTTGGCATAAATGTTAACAGTCCGGTAGATAAATGCACCACCAGAAGCTCAGTTCATTTGACCTGACTTTTACTTTTTCATGACATACTGTATGATGGAGCACCATAACCTTTGCCTTCATTTCTCCTAGGCTCCTGAATAACATAGCAAATGTCTGATAGTCTTGTTTCAAGACCATGCATATCTCGAGGACATCGAACAATGGTTGTCCTTGTTTCACAAAGGGTCTTTGTTAGGGAATGGACTTGTGTCTGGAGCGCAAATATAACATTGTTTTGACCTTGCATATCTCGATCATGAGGCAGTTTGGACGAGATTGCCTTAACAACCAACCCAGTATTACGCAGGAATGTGCTTTTGGAACTGTTAGTGGACAGGTACTGACCCACTTCAGCAAGAGGTGACATTGCGGTTATAGTTGCCTCATCACCTTCAGAAGGTGGCGGTTCCACCATTTGTTCCATAGCTTTCTGAAAAGTTGAGTTCTACATTAGTAGTACCAGAATAGAAGATATTAAGGAGGCAGAAAAACCAAACAAAATAGCTTTGGTCTACATACATAAGTTATTGTGGTGAACCCGTGTAAAATATTAGTTGTATTTTACTGCAAAGTACATAATAAAACCAGGTTCCAAACATATGTACCATGGCTAATGTATTGTCTATTTCTTCACATTGTATTGACAGCTAAAGAAAAAGAGACAAAGCTTGTAATACGGTAAGCTTAGTATGACATCATTCATATCACAAAACATCCGAGAACAGTCAAATAGGCAATTGTAACGTTGTGTAGGCAAGTCCAGCATGGAAGTAGATTACAGATCAAGATCAAAGGAACATCACTCCTCTCTTTTAAACCTTGTGAGGTGCAATGATATGCTAAGACAATTGTGTATAAAATTGAAAAGAGTAATAGACATTGGCTGCAAATGGTACAGTTCAATGCACAAGTCAGACTAAGTAGTTTTTAAAAGGCATGAGGATTAAGGACTTACAACAACGGCTTTGACTAGTGTAGTCATGCCCTTCGTCTTGCTGGTGTGACAGTCCTTGAAGATTTCCATAACATTTGGTTTAGTTACTTTTTGGTCCTTGCAGGCTTTCCTCTGCATTTGGAACAAGTCAATATAGATCTGTTAAATATGGCACAGCAAAAAGAGTGAAACGACAGCTAATTACAAGAGCCTCGCAGTGTGCAATATAGCTACGAGATCCTATCGTCTGTTGGAATTTCACTTTCGTACGGTTGGCCTTGTTCTTTGAACAGTTCACCTACAAGAAGATAGATTCACTACAAAAAAGACACATCCGTGACATTTTGGCCCAAACGATTTTTTTCTGTCATGCTTATGACACTTCTATAACGATAATTGTGACAAAACCCGGTATCATCATAAATGTGGTGGGCTCCTACTTCTATGACAAAAAACCATGATAGAAAATGGGCCTTTCGTCCTGGGCAGGCCGAAGACGCACCTGCATGACATTCTTTAGGCCATCCATGGCGGAAAAAATCATGGTAGAAGCGAGGGCGAGGAAAATTTCGGGGAGTTCCCGGTTACGGTGAGTGGTCGGGACCGAGCCATGCACAGAGGATTGCGCATTTCTTTCGTACACGTATGCGCGTGTGTGCGAGGTGTTGGGATCTAATTGAACTCGAGCAAGGCGTTCTCTTACTGAACCCGAGCAATTGATCCCTTCGCTGCTAAATGAACCCGACCGACTCCTTCGCTGCTAACTAAACCCGATCGATCACTACTGCTGCTTAATTACTGAAGCCGATCGAACGTGCTTCCTCTTGATGAATAGTGAACATGGGGGTTGGTTGAACGAGTCGAGACGTGGTTGGGGTCGGATGAACAGTTCCTGATGGGGGTTGGTTGAACAGGACCCCGTGGTAGTAGGCCGTTGCCACTGGATGAACAGGACCCCGAGAGGAGGCTGCCACAGCCGAGCTGGTTGGGGTGGATGAACAGGACCCCATGGAGGGCTGGCTGAACAGTAGCTGGTGGAGGGCTGGATGAACAGTAGCCCATGGATGAACAGTAGCTGGTGGGGGTAGGAGGAAGACGCGATGGATGAACAGTGCAGGTGGAGGCTGAAGAAGTCGACGGTGGGTGAACTGTAGCCCGTGGAGTCTCGTTTTGCGGTACACCACACCCCTCCCGATGAATAGGACCCCCGTTTCGACCGTAGCGCTCCAACACAAGTCATTTTCATCGGTTTTGCGGTACGCCAGACCCCTCCCGATGAACAGGATCCCGTTTCGACCGTACACTGGTGCGCGTCGGTCCTAAACAAACGGTTTTCAACCCCTTTCCGCGATGGTATTTGGAACCATCGCCAAGTGAGTGTGGGTGATAGGGGGGTCCTTCCAACATTACCTAGAAACCTTCAGGGATATGCCCTCCTAGCACACACGGCAAAATGAGGTCATGTGCGATCGGCGAGCGCTCAAATATGGAAATACGTACAGTAGAGCTAAAAATACAATTATATGGAAAAATTGTTTCCGGTCGCAAGTACATCCCACACAGTCAATCCCCGCTAAATGTTTCCATTCCTATGTACATCATACACGGTCACTCCAAGAAAAACGTTTCCGTTCACAGGTACATCACACACAATTTTTCCTGTTAAATCGTTTGTGATAGCGTTGCCATTGCACATGATATTAATAATTTTATCGTTTGAATTATTGAATACATCACACATGTTGCATAGAAGAAACTGTGTGGCAAAGGCTGTCCATCACACACACTTTTTATGTGATAAACGTTTGCGCAAGGTGGCCTAACACAAACAGTTTTCAAGACAAAGTCGTGTGTGGAGTGGAGATTGATCGCACACGTAGTGGATCCTAGAAACGTTTCTGATATCCACGTATATCGCAGACATTTTGCTTTCACAAACCGTGTGCAGTGTAATCCCTATTTAATCCCTAATTTAAAAGTCACATGTTTTGAATTTGAAAGTTGGCAATCACTTATTTCATATCCAACCAATGTTTATTACAAATATAGGTTCAACCACGAATCCATAATTCAATGCACAGGTAAATATACTGGAGAACTACAGAAGCACCAAGTAAAGAATGATGAACCACAGTTGTACTAAAGACTGTAAAGAGAGAGGCGAAAGACATTCTGGTTGCTGGAGAAGGTGAAGCGGAATGCCCATATTGTGCCCTCCTCCATGCGTAAGGCGCGCACGACTCTAGGCGAACCCCTTGTGATGGCTGCCCGTCCATCCTTCACTATCTTCATTTGGACTTCTTGATGCTCATTGTAGTATGGATGAAATACTTTAACCTTCATTGTGTGTTCACCAATCATGTACTTTGCGAGGTAATATTGAGTGAACTGCTTCGGGAACCACTTGGAATGAAAAAGATTCAGACATTGTTGTCTAACAACTCATTATGGGCAGTAAAAAGAGAAGGCTGCAGAGTTTGTAGTTACCATCCCATAACTCACTGTTGTGTTGGATAGAGCATAAACAATAATTTGCTTGAAACCATTCATATCTTTTTTGCTAATAATCCTTATCAATTTCCTCACTTGATGCGTGTTCATTAATATCTCATTGCCCCATACGCAAAAAAGGGTCGATGTGTGGATCCTTGCCAAGGGCATATGTACCTACAAGCAACAAGTCAATATATATTAGAAGCTAACTAGTGTCCAGGCCTGGATCTACATGCACTACATTATGGAACGACGGGGGGAGTACAAGCCAAGGGATGAAGCTAACCTCGGCGGAAAATGGTGGCCACTCCCGTTGTTGTCCTGCATAAGTAGTGGAAAGGCATGGTAAGTACAACAATCTTAACATCAAACAAATATAGCAAAGGTAAACAACATCATCTCCAAATGATAGCTTGAATGTGTTAGTTTCAGCATGCTGTTAAAGCAGATATAAAATGGAAGGCAATGTTACCGACAGCAGGCTTAACAGCCATCAAATATTGCAATTCAAACTGGTATTACTGAAAATGAATAGAACATAGGTAATGCTTAACATCACACTAGATAGATGTGTAAAAATGAAATAAAGGGCATGTGTTAACTACACCAGTAATAACTGGAACCAAATATAGCCGTTCAAACTGGTATTGATGTAGTCGAGTGGCATAGTTCCGACTTGCACATAATGAACCACACATTGTGAATGACTAAAATAAACAAGGCATAAATGACCAGTATAACAACCAAATATAGCCATTGAAAACTGGACAGAGTCTCACTACAACCAACCTAACAAGTAAATACAGATAAACGAGGCATATGCTTGAAAACTAGACAAATGCTCACTGCAACCAACCTAACAAGCAGATAAAGATAAACAAGGCATCTGCTTGATAACTGGAGAAATGCTAAAAAAGCAACCTAACAACCAAATACAGAAAAACAAGGCATCTGCTTGATAATTGGACAAATGCTCAAAAAGCAACCTAACAACCAAATACAGATAAACAAGGCATCTACTTGATAACTGGACAAATACTCACTGCAACCAAACTAAGAACCAAATACAGATAAACAAGGCAACTGCTCGATAACTGGAAAAAAACTCACTCCAACCAACCTAACAACCAAATATAGATAAACAAGACATCTACTCACTATAAACAACCAAATATATCCATTCGTGAAACTAAAGTGGACAATTCATACTTAAACATCAGATACACCTATTGAACAATACATTTTTGCATAACTGAAATAATTAAACACGGCACAGTTAAAGCACCACACGACAAATGCTACTACAACAAAGGGTACGGGTTGGAAAGCTAGAAAAGGTAAGATTTGTTGATAGAATGTTGCCTCACATTTGATGGACGGGATCCTTCTAGTTGGAAGAGCATTGACCCATGGTGCGCTCTCTGATGTCATAGATGGGCTGGTTCACCTTGGAAGAACCTTCGTGGGTGCCCTCCTCGTGGTCGTGGTCGTGGTCGATGAGATCTGACTTACCAATTGAGTATCTCAGGCCGCCGTAGAACGTGTCCTTCAGAAGTGACAAAATGGGCTCGATGGCGTATAAAGCTCGCAAATCCTTGACCGCTTGGCGGAGGAGATCAGCGGTAGGGCCGTCGAAGAGATCGACGGCGGTTGAACCAGAGGGGTTGGGGATGGACCACTTAACCTGTGACATGGCCCACGTGAAGCCGTCGGTGTGGACGAGCTTGATGTCGTAGCCAGCTTTCCCGAGATACAGTAATACACTAGCCCGCTGAAATGAAGCCTTCGGCATGGCAACATAGTCAACGTCTTCGCCGGCTTCCGCAGCAACGTGTTGCTCCGGGATCGACAGGTCGGGGAGAACAGCGACCACCTCGCCAACGTTCGCCGGAGAGGCCATGATAAACCTCTTCCTGGCTGAACGCTCATCGGGCTCCCCGGGATACGTGGTCGAGCTTAGGATACGACATTTTGGAGCAGGGGATGTGGATCTGGCGGGGAGGGACACCGCATGCCTCATCTAAAAACTCAGGGGAGTGGGACGACGGTATGGGAATCGCTGGATAACCTAAACTTTATTATCTAAGCTAGGAGGAACGGGCAGACCGACAGGGTTGGCGCCGGCGGTGGCCGCGAGCTAGGGTTCAAAGGGGGGGAGGGTGGCGGGTGGGGGACCATGGAGGTGGGGGTGTTTGAGGATACGTCGCGGCTACTGAAAATTTTAGTAATGGTGGGTGGAGATGGTGGTGGACGAGGGAGGGTGACGGTTCAAATGCCTCGGCTACTGCAATTTTACTAGAAGGTCGGTGCTGGAGGAGTGTGGGCGACGGTTGAAGTACGGTGGCTACTAAAATTTGGGTAAAGGAATTGATCCGGGGCAGGAGTGCCCAAGATCGCGCACGGTCCAATAATAATATGCGCGTATGATAATAAGGAAAAGTGGCACGGATCCGCCAATTTTCGCAATGCTCAAGGAGGGTAGTTTGTTTTTTATATTTCTAGCTAGCTAGTCTATCACACACGGTTCGTCCTATTTCCAAATAAACTTACCCGCCTTTAGCTTCCACATGGTTAAGCCAGTACCTCCATCCTTTGCTCGCGCTTGCACGGTCGTGGTGATTTCAGCGCACTTGCATCACACACGGTTGAGCCAGTACCTCCACCCTTTGCTCGCGCTTGCACGGTCATGGTGATTTCAGCGCACTTGCATCGCACATGGTTGAGATAGTACCTCCACCTTAATTTGCTCGCGCTTGCGCGGTCGTGGTGATTCACATCGCACTTGTATCGGACATGGTTAAGATATTATACCCCGTGTCCGTTGAGGGTCATCAGAGTCTTTGCAGCAAAAAATAACATTAGGAAGGGTCAAAAGACAGCCACACCAGCATGTGGCCCAAATATATATGAGTGAAAAGGGTGGTATCTGATGTTCAAAATTCCAATGCACAACTTTGACCCCGCGGGCCCACGGTTGGGCGCGTCATTGAAGATCGATGAGAGGGGCCAAAAGTCAAGAACCACCTGGAAGTGGCCAAATATATGTACAGACATTGGGGATATTTAAAACCTTAAATACACAATGCATAACTTTGGTGGCACCTGCCTCGCAAACCCGAAAGCACCCTAACAACCACCTAGCTAGGATATATATAATGACATAATGTCGTACCTAGCTAGGATGCTTGGCCCACCACCTCCCACTTCGTATCAGCGGGGCGGATACACGTAATGATTGATACTTTGTTCATACAAGCATGTCGCCATGACCTACCATAAGACGGACCAATGAATCTTTCGTTTGGTCAAATGACAGTTGTTGTTGTCGATAAACCGCTTGGGCCAATAGATGAACCATCATAAACATCGTACGAGAGGGACCACAAAACCAGAACCTCTTGCATGCGGCCCAAAATGATGTATGTTGGGAAGGGGTGATGTGTGTTTTCAATATAGAATATTGTACAATTTAGATGTGGTGCATACCTTTCGATACAGACAACAACCATGAAGGCAAGGTAGTTAAGGACAAGATACATACGCAGGGTTTGATGTAGGCTGAACCCAGCAATCTGAGCATCTGGGAGGGAATCCTGACAATGCATGAGCTTGAGCTTTGATTGACCGACATTTGACGGTGACCGGCCCTAACATGAACTAGGAGGAATCCATTCATGGCCAACACATACCCCTCATTATCGGTCAAAGGGATGATATATATACACTCGGGGAGCCCACATATATCGTGTCGTCACAAAAACCCGCACAAGGGAGACGTGGTCGATCAGAAGACCCCGTATACACTGCATGCGGCCCGAAAATACATATGGGTACGATGGTGTATGATGTGTTTAAATCCCAAATGCACAACTTTGATGGGCCACGCCAAGTACATTACAAACCGAACACCCTACCCGACTCCAAGCCTGGTTCAATACCTATGATGTCAGTTTCCCAA
>NC_041385.1:580105708-580111174 GCF_002162155.2 Triticum dicoccoides
CGCATGCGCTCAAACTTTATTTTGTCTAGCATGGGACACATCTATACATCTATACACCTATATAGTGTGCGAATAACTATGAAAGTTGCTAGTTGGATGAAGCCAATCCGACGGTACAGAGATGGCAAATCCGAGCACTACTGGCCGTTGGATATTATCTACATTCCACCAGATTCTGCCACATGTACAATCTAGAATACTCCGTGGTTGAACTTAAGCATAATGCACAAACCTCAAAACACAAGAACTTCTCCTTTGTTCTCTAGAATCTTCCATATCTTAATTGCCCAAACCTTTTTTTTCTAAATGAATTGTCACCTTTTGTTTTTACCTTTACAATACACAATTCCATGAATCTTAAAATAGTTTTTTAATAAAACTAATTGATTTTGGATGGGATGAACTATTAAACGAACATCTACATCATGCATATCTGGGAGAAGAGGCGGGAAACCGATGAGAGGAGTGGCGAGAAATGGTAGCCTGTTTTGAATGAATGGCAGCCTGTTTTGAATGAAAACCTAGTAGAGAAGGAAGCGTGAGCTACATGACGCATGCGCACAGTTCTTGCCCATGTACTGCATGTGCTGTCGAAAGGGCTCAGGGTTGCCGTTCGATCTGGGAACATCCAACGGTGCACACGTACGATCCGTAGGGTTTGAGTTCTGGCCAGTCAGAACGCAGGGCTCAGATTGCGCGCGCAGCGCGGGGTGGGGGGATATCATACGAAAACCAACATTCGGTGGAAACCGGTGAAAACCATGAGAAAAAGATATTTTGAAGTTTCAAAAAATTCAAAAAAATGCGGGAAGTTAAGAGGATGATGTTTTATTGGCACACAAAATTTCAAGTTGAAACACATGAAGAGATGTGAGCTATGAAAAAGACAAAACCAGTGTTGAATAGTGCCGAATAGTAATGTCACTATTCAGGGCGGAATTTGTCTTTTTCATAGCTGACATCTCGTAATGTTTTTCAACTTGAAATTTTGTGTCGCAATAAAACATCACCTTCTTAACATCCCACATTTTTTCATATTTTTATGAAACTTTAAAATATGGTTTCCACGAAGTTTTCATTGAATATCGGCTTTCGTGAGTGAACTGTGTGCTATTTGAAAACATTTCATGAGAAGAATCTCGGTTTTTTAATCCTCGTAAATCCAAAACTAAGCTAAAAATCATTAAAACTGCCATGGTGTCACGACATCGCACTTATATGTCGAGGAATTTTGTCGTCCATTGTGGCGCAAGTTTTATTACAAGCCTCTTACAAACCGGAGATTCTCTCAAAGAAGCCTCGTGGTTCCAAAAGGGAAACATGTCCCCCTTGTGGGCGAAACGTAATCACTGCGTCTTTTCACCTTGTACTTTCTTCTACTGGCGACATGGAACGAAATGATATCCGTGCTGAAATTTAAACTTATTCAGGGTTCGTTTGGCCTTGTTATACACTAATTGAGTTTCCTAGGCATTTAATATCCATAATTCAAATCTGAACTACAAATACATGCTCCAGTTCACCAACAAGGCTAGAAAAATTATACATGTGTCCTTGGGTGCATGTTTAGGTCCCATGCTAGGAATGGGAACAAATTACAACCGTACTGGTGTCATGGCTCATACTCAAACATTTCGAATCTCGTTTTTTAAGTCCCCATAAATCCTAAACTCACCAAAAAGTCAGCAAAGGTGGCATGGTGTCGCGTCATGGCACATATATGTCATGGTAAAAACATTGTCCAATTTGGGCCAAGCTTTATTACAAACCTCTTACAAAAACTGGAGCTTCTCTCAAAGAAGCCTCGTGGTTTAGGGAAATGTGTTCCCCTTGTGGGCGAAACGTAATCACTGCCTCTTTTCGCCTTGTATTTTTTTTCCACGGGCAACATGCAACGACAGGATATCTGTGATGAAATTTAAACTTATTCAGGGTTCGTTTGGCCTTATTATACACTAATTGAGTTTCCTAGGTATTTAATTTCCATAATTCAAAATTGAACTACAAATACATGCTCCAGTTCACCAAAATGGCTAGAAAAATTGCACATGTTTCCTTAGGGTGCATGTTTAGGTCCCATGGAACGAATGGGAACGAATTCAACTGTCTCACCGTCCTGGCCTGGCCACAAACATTGTGAATCTTGGTTTTTAAATGTCTGTAAATCCAAAACTCACCAGCAAATCAAGAAATTTGGCATGATATCACTACATGGTATATATAATTGTCCAATTTGGGCGAAGCTATATTACAAGCCTTTTACAAACCGGAGCCTGTCGCAACCCTCGTTGTTCTGATAGGGAAACATGCCCCTCTTGTGGGCGAAATGATAATCGATGCTTCTTCTCGCCTTGAACTTTGTTTTCTACAGGCAACATAAAATAACAGAAGTGTCGGGCTGAAATTTGAAACTGTTCAGGGTTCATTTGGCCATTGTATATATATTACTAATTACTAAGTTTTCTATGCATTTAATATAGTCCATAATTCAAATATAAACTACAACCACATGCTCCAGTGAATAAAAATGGGTGGGAAATCGTACATATGTCATTGGGTGCATGTTTAGGTCTCGTTTAAGGAATGAGAATGAATTACAAACTTGTCGTCGTCCTAAAACAATGAGAATCTCGGTTAAATCCCAGTAAATAAAAAAGTCACCCAAAAAACATGAAACTTGGTATGGTTTCATGACATGGCAATCACATATATGCCGTGGTAAAAAAATCATCCAGTTTGAGAAGAGGTGCACACATTAGTAGCCAACGAAGTGCTTTTTGAAACAAAAAGCTGACACATAAATATCGCAAACAATTGTATTATATTTACCGTGTCGAAATTTAACCATACTCGGTGGCGTGCGTGCAGTTGTTTGATTAGACGGGATGAGTGCGAGAAGTCCGCCGTGCAGGTTCGACAGGACGCGTGCGAGCAGTCTGCCGCGCAGGCTCGACGGGATGCGTGCATCCTGTCCACCTCGCAGGCTCGACGGGACACGTGCGAGCAGCAAGGCCGCCCATGTTCACCGGGAAGCGGGATCTTTAACCTCCATGCACCAGCCGCCGCCCGCCTCGCTCACAACTTCTCCATTAATGGGTTAATTAAAGCACCTGGACGGAGGGTGTTTGCTTGTGATCCCACGGCAGCATTTGCTTTGTTCGCGTTTTCAACTCGTATTCCGCCCTAATTTAAATTGCCACATAGGGCAACGGATAATACGACCACAAATAAAATGGCAACGGATAATACGGCGACAAATTTACAATGGCGCAGATAATAATTGTCTTACATATTCCGGATAATTTAAAATGCCACATGTGGCAAAGCCCAGAAGACACGGGGGCAAGAGAAGAAGGAAATTCCAGACAACAATCTGGGTTGCTATTGTCTCTACTCGTCGATGGATTGCCGGGCGGCAAAATCCTCCAGCTCCTTCTTGAATTCCTCATGACTTTGCTTGAAAGCAGCCACGGATTCCTCCACCTCCAGCTCGTGCTCGATCCGGAGCTTCCTCAAGCCACCCATCAGTTCCTCGACGACCACTTTCACCGTCATATCCGAGGCACTTCTCTACTCGTGCAGCATCTTCCAGTCGGCGGCCTCCTCCTCCTTCTCGGCGACCAACTTGAGGAGCTTCGCATTGTCATCCATGAGTTGCTCAACGAGGCCGGTCACCTTGTCAACCGAGGCATCACTGATCTTGAGCAGCTTCATCAAGCCGTCGACCAGCTCCTGCTGCGTAATGACACCAGCGAGAATGTCGTCGTTGCCGGCGAAGGATTTCGGGAATGCCGACTCATCGCGATGGCTGACGCCGCGAATGCGCCTGTGAGAGCCCTCACATGCCGGTGAGAGCTCGTTTGAGGGCTCCGCGGCGCGTCGGGCAACTCTGCTGCGGCTGCGGCTTCACGACGGGACCTCTCTAGTGCTTCCGTGGCCTTAGTCTTTGCTGCCTGGTTATATGTCCACCCTAAACTCCTCCTACCGGTCATGGCGGAACAACATGACAGAAAAACAAGTTTTGTGGGTGATGAGGAGAGGAACTGTGAAGTAATTTTCGAGTGGGTAGTTTTTATAGCCTGGTGCTAAGTGTGAACACATATTAATTTGATAGGCGTGAACAGATTTGCAATTACTTATTGCGTTGCAATCAGCAATGTGACGAGAAACAAGGTCAAAATATTGATGGCAGAAGGTTGACCACGTGGTTGCTCTCCGTTGAGGCGGCCGCGGCGCGCTCCGCTCTAGCGTCCCTGCGCGTGCTCTGCTCGCCATTGAGGCAAAGTTACAATGGCAATGGTTTATAATTCTTAATAATTGTCTTACATATTCAGGATAATTTAAAATGCCAAATGCGGCAAGGCTCAGAACACTAACGACCTACATATGCACACAATTATAATAAAATATAAGCTAAAAGGATTAGCTGGCGGCCTTTCAATGATGGTCTTCTCGGACTCCATGATCAGCATAGCACCCTTGCGGCCATTCACTCTGAGTGTCCCGACCCGCCTCCACCTATGGAGCTTGACATCGTGCAATCGCGTGCATGAAAACTCCGCAGAACTTCTCCATTTCCATGTCTCTGGCCTGGTAGCAAATTCCGTCGATCACCTGCATCCTCAAGATATCATGTTGGCGATGTTCTACTTCGTCGGGGACGTCAACTCCGCTAAGGATGCACTCGAGCCTGGCCACCACATCATCGGGATCGTGGTTGACACGTGTAACACCCCGGATTCGATGCGCCAGGTGTCTTCCAGTTATTCGCCGTCATTGCCATGTCATTTTCTTGCGTGTTGCATATTGCCATGTCATCATGTGCATTTCTTTTGCATACATGTTCGCCTCATGCATCTGAGCTTTTTCCCCGTTGTCCGTTTTGCAATCCGGCACTCCTATGTTCCCCGGCGCCCCCTTTTGCCTCTTTTCATGTGCGGGTGTTAAACTTTCTCGGAATGTACCAAGTCTCGCCAAGCGGCCTTGGTATAGCACCGATAGACCGCCTGTCAAGTTTCGTGCCATTTGGAGGTCGTTTGGTACTCCAACGGTTAACCGGGTAACCACAAAAGCCCACTTTGTGTTGCAGCCCAACACCCCTCCAAAGTGGCCCAAAACCCATCCTAGCCCCCTCCATGCTCTCGGTCATTCGATCACGATTGCGTGGCCGAAAACCGTGCCTCATTTGGAGCCTCCTAGCTCCCTCTACCTATAAATATGCCCTCCCCGTCCAAATTCGCGGATGATTTCAACCCTAACCCTAGCCTTCTTCCTCCGCGCGCCGGACGCGTCCGTGCCGCGCCGGACACGTCCGCCGCCGCCTCCCTCAGCCAACCACAACATGCCACGTCGCCTCCCGGGCTTCCCCGCCGCCAGGGCCCGCCGAGCCCGTAGCGGTCCCGCGCAGGCCCGTCCGCCCGCGCCCGCCGCCCGCAGGCGCCTGCCTCCTCCGACCTCGCACCGACT
>NC_041385.1:580111356-580126749 GCF_002162155.2 Triticum dicoccoides
GAGGCGTCGCGCCTCCCGCGCCGGCCACGGTCGCCGCCGCCCGCCGCCCCGGCCCTTCCCGCCGCCGCCTTCGCTCCGGCCAGATCCGGGCGGGTGGACGAGATCCACCCGTCCCGTGATCCAAACGTCCCGATCCGTCCCGCACCTCACCGTCCCGCTCCGCTCGATCCCGTGTTGACTTTTCGCGGAGGTGATATTTCTGCCAAGTCCCCGAAGTATTTGCATTTTGGTCCCATGTTCATCGCATGATAACTTGCTGCATGCTGCTCCGTTACGTGCGTGTAATATATCAAAATGTTCGTTGTGAGATGCTCTTCATTTCATTCCATTGTACCATGCTTGTTTGAGGTGATCTTGATGCCCAAATCTCTGTTGCAAGAGTGCTATATAATGTTCTCTGCTGCTTGTCAACAGAACATGCTCATTTGTCATTTTAGCCATGTTTAATGTGTGCATCCTTTGAGCATGAGTCCTACATTTGTTTTGTAGTATGCCATGCCATATTTACAGAGGTGCAATCCGTGTATTTTTGTGAGTGGTGTAGTGATTGCATCAAGCTTGTTAAGTAGGGTACTTGCTGTTACTGTTTTGCTAGACAGATTCTGTTATATCATGATGCTATGTAAACCTGCTGCTACAAGTCATTCTATGCATAATCTGGAGATGTTCACTAAGGATAATTTGTTATACATGTCATGCTCTATCCATCCATGCCCCTGGTTGCATTTATAGATTGCTATAGATTGTTGTTATCTTGCTCCAAATTTGCTAAATAATGTTGCTGTCAGCCTGTTAACATTAAGTTCAGTTTTGACATGAGCTTTGCTAGTGATCCATGCACCCTATGAAGTTGTTCTTGCCATGTTTAGCTTCATAAATATGTCTTCTTACTGTTGGTTGCCTTGTCATGGTATGTATTGCTCTGTGGTGAGTGGTACAAGCTCACCAACATGCCTACTTGTCGTTGTTCCTGCCATGTTTGAATCTATTAACGAAACTTGCCATGTTTTCATGGGTGCGATCATATCTTCTGATCCTTTTGGCTCATGGTCAGTAAAGGACTTTTGTTATATGCAATTAGTAGATTCCTGCCATGACTGAGTTTGCCATGATAAGTTCCTGTAGCGTGCTGTTTGATAGCTCTAAACATTGCAACCTGATGTTATTTTTTGCAATCTTGCCATGTCCTTTTGAGCATGTTATATTGATTTCTGGGGATAGCTCATTGTTCATGTTTTGTCATGCATTACCTGTACTTCATGCCCATGCCTTTTGTTCTTATGTTGAGGTTCTGTAGCATATTGGTTTGATGCTTGTAAGTTGCCTAGTTGCCGTATTGGACAACATGCCCTTTAACCTTGTATAGTGTGTATGTGTTGAACTGTTGCTCCGTTTGAGTGTGCTCTATATTAAACTTGCTTGATTTTGCATGTAGTTTCATATTATCATGTTGCATCCTTGTTTTGGTGTGTTTGCTTCACGTTTGTTTGCATTTTGCATCAATGCCATGTTTAACTTGCTTTGCTCATATCTTCTAGGCCGTAGCTCCGAACTAAATGAACTTTATATGTAACTTGATTAGAATCTCGTGTAGATCATCTTGGTGCATCTTAACTTGCTGTTTAACAACTTGAACATAAGGTTTATTCAGTTCTGGACCAATTTCTAAATTTGCATATGAGGACTTACCGGAATTGTTATATGTTGTTCCCGGCCTCATTTAAACTTTCTTTGATGTGTTGCTCTTGTTTGCATCGTCTCTTGCCATGAGTAGCTTCATGTAGCTTTTTCATGCATCATGCTAGTTGTGCATCATGTCTTGTCTATGTGTGGTGTGCTTACCATGTTGTGTGCTTCTTCTTGATAGTTCTCGTTTCGTTGCGATCGTGAGGATTTGTTCGTCTACGCTTGGTTCGTCTTCGTGGCTTCATCTTCTTCATCGACTTGTTCTTCTTCCTAGCGGGATTTTAGGCAAGATGACTGCTACCCTGGATCTCACTACTATCATTGCTATGCTAGTTGCTTCGTTCTATCGCTATTGCTGCGCTACCTATCTTTTGCTCTTCAAGCCTCCCAAATTGCCATGTCAGCCTCTAACTTTGTCACCCTTCCTAGCAAACCATTGCTTGGCTATGTTACCGCTTTGCTCAGCCCCTCTCATAGCGTTGTTAGTTGCAGGTGAAGTTGAAGATTCCTCCATGGTGGACAGGGTTATGTTGGGATATCACAATATCTCTTAGTTAATTAATGCATCTATATACTTGGTAAAGGGTGGAAGGCTCGGCCTTATGCCTGGTGTTTTGTTCCACTCTTGCCTCCCTAGTTTCTGTCATACCGGTGTTATGTTCCCGGATTTTGCGTCCCTAACGCGGTTGGGTGATTTATGGGACCCCCTCGACAGTTCGCTTTGAATAAAACTCCTCCAGCAAGGCCCAACCTTGGTTTTACCATTTGCCTCACCACCACCTACTTTTCCCTTGGGAGTAATTAACCCAAGGGTCATCTTTATTTTAGCCCCCCCGGGCCAATGCTTGTCTAAGTGTTGGTCCGAACCGAGTAGACTGCGGGGCCCCCTCGGGGAAACTCGAGGTCTGGTTTTACTCGTAGGATGTCTCATCCGGTGTTGCCCTCAGAATGAGATAAGTGCATCTCCAATCGGGATTGTCGGCGCATCGGGCGGCTTTGCTGGTCTTGTTTTACCATTGTCGAAATGTCTTGTAAACCGGGATTCCGAGTCTGATCGGGTCTTCCTGGGAGAAGGTATATCCTTCATTGATCGCGAGGGCTTATCATGGGCTAAGTTCGGAACACCCCTGCAGGGTATAAACTATCGAGAGCCATGCCCGCGGTTATGTGGCAGATGGAAATTTCTTAATGTCCGGTTGTAGATAACTTGACACCAGATACAAATTAAAATGCATCAACCGCGTGTGTAGCCGTGATGGTCTCTTTTCGGCGGAGTCCGGGAAGTAAACACGGTCTTTGGGTTATGTTTGATGTAAGTAGGAGTTCAGGATCACTTCTTGATCATTGCTAGTTGACGACCGTTCCTTTGCTTCTCTTCTCGCTCTTATTTGCGTATGTTAGCCACCATATATGCTTAGTCGCTGCTGCAACCTCACCACTTTACCCCTTCCTTACCCTTTAAGCTTTTCTAGTCTTGATACCCATGGTAATGGGATTGCTGAGTCCTCGTGGCTCACAGATTACTACAACAACAGTTGCCGGTACAGGTTATGCGATGATCATGACGCGAGAGCGATGTTTGCTTGTTTTGGAGTTCTTCTTCTGTTTCTTCTTCGATCAGGGGATAGGTTCCAGGTCGGCAGCCTGGGTTAGCAGGGTGGATGTCGTTTGAGTTTCTGTTTGTGTTTCATCCGTAGTCGTTTGGTGCTCTTATGTATGATGATGTTGTATTCGTGTGGCATGTATGCCTCATGTATGTATCCCCATCTATTATGTAATGTTGATGTAATGATATCCACCTTGCAAAAGTGTTTCAATATGCGGTTCTATCCTTGGTGGAACTTCGAGTCTCTTTAGGATAGTATCGCATATTGGGCGTGACAAGTTGGTATCAGAGCCTCGACCGACCCTAGGAGCCCCCTTGATTGATTGTGTAGTTTGGCCGTTGTTGAGTCTAGAAGAAAACTGTTTTCGGAGTCTAGTTATATCGGAGAGTAGGAATTCTTTTTACTCCTCAGCCCCTTCGTCGCTCTGGTGAGAAATCTTGACGTAGGTGTTTTAAATTACTTCTCTTCCCTTTCAAATTTTCTTTAGGATCACGCAGTTGGTTTTCCGATCGTTGGTTCTCAGCTCTTTTTATCCAGTGCATTTCTCATCAAGTTGACTTGAGCCTCTTCATCTTTGCATTCAATCCTCAGTTGTTTTCTTTTTCCCACCCGCCCACCCTTTTTCTTCTCGGAGTCGGAGTCCGTCATTGAGTATCCATCCTACTCGTGCGAAGTCTTTGCTTTCTTTCCTCAATTATGTCAGCCGGTGTTTTCTCTTCAAGTTATTAGTCGGTTCCCCTTTCCAAGTTGCCTTTGTTTTCCCGCCCTCCCACCCTCTTCTTTCCGGAGCCTGAGTCTGTTTCGAGCATCAATTTCATTCGTGCAGAACCTCTTCAGTTTTTTGTATTTAGCCGGTGAATTCTTGTCTCATTCGTCATTCTTCATCTCTTTTTCTTTTCCGGTGGATTCAATTCAAGTTTTTCGGTAGTAATTATATTCTTTTCCTCGGATCAAGTGTTTTCCCTGCTCGTTCTCCTCTCGCCAGTTTATCATTCCGGAGTTCGGAAGACATCTCAGGAGATTCGTCTGTATTCCAATTAATTTGTGGTTGTCACCTCATTCAAATATTTCAATTGTTCCGGTGCATCATCTATCTCTTCAACGTCCCTTTCCAATGGTGTTTTTTCTCTTTAGTGGGCCCTAACCCACAGGTCTTTTCCCAGGATCTTACCTGACTCTTCTAATTTCCCCGGAGCTATACTCTAATTCTTTTCAAAGTGTAATGTAAGAATGGATTCCATCAGTCACATGCCTTCTCCAAGATCGCTTTCAAATTCTTTTCATTGTTGGCTCAACCTCTTCGCTTTTCGTTCCCCCGGAGTGCCTTAACAATTTTGGTGGTGGTTCTCGTCGTCATTTGAAGACCGAAGAAGAGTTTTCCCTAAATTTTGCCCATTCTCTCCAAGATTCGCGGTTCTAGTCTCTTGTTATCCTCTCGAATTATTCCGTTTGTCAGATATTCTTTCTTACCCATCCAGAGTATGTCAGGAGTTGTTTTTCCATTTCTTTTTACCGGAGGCCATCATTCCAGTTATCGTTTTCTAATTATCCCGGTGTTTCATTCAAGTGTTCTTTAATCAGCTCGTTATCTCTTCGTTCTTGTGCATCTAAGTCCCCTCTAGCATATGGGTTTTTCTAATTCTTCTCGATGATTCATTCTCTTTCATCAGTCATTTCCAAATTCTTACGGTGGTTCGTTCAAGATTCTTTTCCTTGTTTATCATATTAATCCATTCGTTCTTTTCAATCCTACCGGTGGTTCATGAAGACCTTCTCAAGTTTGCGATATGTCACTTCTCAATTCTTTTTCAAGAAGAATAAGTAGTATGCAAAATCCATTGCTTGTCATCAATTTAATTTGATGAAGGATAAGCATACAATAAATCTTATTCTTATTTCATCCAAGTGAGTAATCTTTTTTCTTTGGAGTTTGTTCTTGATGAATAAATTCTAGTTCCAAGTCTTTTCATCTTTTCTTTTCCGGAGTTCAAATTTCCTCGGCCATCTCGTCGTAACCTCCATCTAAATCACCGCAAGGCTTGAATCTTTATTCTTTCATCGTTCATTCTATCTAATCATCCTTTTCGTTATCGGAGTTCTTCATGGTGGTTCTTGATGATTTAATTCATTCTTCAAGTGTTCATCAAGATTTTGTTGGAGGAGTTCAAGTATCTTTTTGTTGGGGAACGTAGTAATTTCAAAAAAAATTCCTACGCACACGCAAGATCATGGTGATGGCATAGCAACGAGAGGGGAGAGTGTTCGTCCACGTACCCTCGTAGACCGTAAGCAGAAGCGTTATGACAACGCGGTTGATGTAGTCGTACGTCTTCACAATCCGACCGATTCAAGCACCGAACGTGCGGGGCCTCCGAGTTCAGCACACGTTCAGCTCCTTGACGATCTCCGGCCTCCGGTCCAACCGAGCTCCGGAGATGAGTACCGTCAGCACGACGGCGTGGTGACGATGTTGATGCTCTACCGGCGCAGGGCTTCGCCTAAGCTTCACGACGATATGACCGAGGTGGAATATGGTGGAGGGGCACACCGCACACGGCTAAGGAACGATCCGTAGATCAACTTGTGTGTCTATGGGGTGCCCCCCGCCCCCGTATATAAAGGAGCCAGGGGGGAGGAGGCCGCCGGCCTAGGGGGCGTGCCAAGGGGGGGAGTCCTACTCCCACCGGGAGTAGGACTCCCCTTTTCCAAGTAGGAGTAGGAGAGAAAGGGGAAAGAGGAGGAAGAGGGGAAGGAAAGGGGGGCGCTGCCCCCCTTCCCTTGTCCTATTCGGACTAGGAGGGGGAGGGGCGCGCGGCCCCCTCCTGGCTCCTTCCCTCTTCTTCCTCTTGGCCCATGTAGGCCCATTAACCCCCCGGGGGGTTCCGGTAACCTCCCAGTACTCCGGTAAAATGCCGATTTCACCCGGAACCATTCCGATGTCCAAACATAGGCTTCCAATATATCAATCTTTATGTCTCGACCATTCCGAGACTCCACGTCATGCCCGTGATCACATCCGGGACTCCGAACAAACTTCGGTACATCAAACTTATAAACTCATAATAAAACTGTCATCGAAACGTTAAGCGTGCGGACCCTACGGGTTCGAGAACTATGTAGACATGACCTAAAACCATTCTCGGTCAATAACCAATAGCGGGACCTGGATGCCCATATTGGTTCCTACATATTCTACGAAGATCTTTATCGGTCAAACCGCATAACAACATACGTTGTTCCCTTTGTCATCGGTATGTTACTTGCCCGAGATTTGATCGTCGGTATCCAATACCTAGTTCAATCTCGTTACCGGCAAGTCTCTTTACTCGTTCTGTAATGCATCATCACGTAACCAACTCATTGGTTACATTGCTTGCAAGGCTTATAATGATGTGTATTACCGAGAGGGCCCAGAGATACCTCTCCGACGATCGGAGTGACACATGTACCTTTGGAGACACCTATAGTACTCCTTTATAATCACCCAGTTACGTTGTGACGTTTGGTAGTACCCAAAGTGTTCCTCCGGTAAACGGGAGTTGCATAATCTCATAGTTACAGGAACATGTATAAGTTATGAAGAAAGCAATAGCAACATACTAAACGATCAAGTGCTAGGCTAATGGAATGGGTCAAGTCAATCACATCATTCTCCTAATGATGTGATCCCGTTAATCAAATGACAACTCTTTTGTCCATGGTTAGGAAACATAACCATCTTTGATAAACTATCTAGTCAAGTAGAGGCATACTAGTGACACTATGTTTGGCTATGTATTCACACATGTATTATGTTTCCTGTTAATACAATTCTAGCATGAATAATAAACATTTATCATGATATAAGGAAATAAATAATAACTTTATTATTGCCTCTAGGGCATATTTACTTCAGTCTCCCACTTGCACTAGAGTCAATAATCTAGTTCACATCGCCATGTGATTTAACACCAATATTCATATCTGTATATGATTAACACCCATAGTTCACATCGTCATGTGACCAACACCCAAAGGGTTTACTAGAGTCAATAATCTAGTTCACATCTCTATGTGATTAACACCCAAAGAGTACTAAGGTGTGATCATGTTTTGCTCATGAGAGAAGCTTAGTCAACGGGTCTGTCATATTAAGAGTCGTATGTATTTTGCTAATATTCTATGTCTATAATGCTTTGCACGGAGCTACTCTAGCTAATTGCTCCCACTTTCAATATGTATCCAGATTGAGACTTAGAGTCATCTGGATCGGTGTAAAAGATTGCACCAATGTAACTCTCGACGGGCTCTTTTATCACCTCCATAATCGAGAAATATTTCCTTAGTTCTCACTAAGGATAATTTTGACCAATGTCCAGTGATCTACTCCTAGATCACTATTGTACTCCCTTGTCAAACCAGGGCAGAGTATACAATAGGTCTGGTCCATAGCATGGCATATTTTGTAGAACCTATGACTGAGGCATAGGGAATGACTTTCATTCTCTTTTCTATTTTCTGCATTGGTCGGGATTCGAGTCTTACTCAATTTCACACCTTTGCAACACAGGCAAGAACTCTTTCTTTGACTGTTCCATTTTGAACTATTTCAAAAATTTATCAAGATATGTACTCATTTGAAAAAAATCTTATCAAGCATCTTGATCTATCTATATAGATCTTGATGCTCAATGTGTAAGCAGCTTTACCGAGGTCTTGCTTTGAAAAACTCTTTTGAAAACACTCCTTTAAGCTTTGCAGAATAATTCTACATTATTTCCAATCAACAATATGTCATTCACATATACTTATCAGAAATGCTGTAGTGCTCCCACTCACTTTCTTGTAAATACAGGCTTCTCCAAAAGTCTGTATAAAATCATATGCTTTGATCAACTCATCAAAGCATATATTCCAACTCCGAGATGCTTGCACTAGTCCATAGATGGATCGCTGGAGCTTGCACACTTTGTTAACATCTTTAGGATTGACAAAACCTTCTAGTTGCATCATATACAACTCTTCTTTAATAAATTCATTAAGGAATGCAGTTTTGACATTCATTTGCCAGATTTCATAAAATGTGGCAATTGCTAACATGATTCAGATAGATTTAAGCATCGATACGAGTGAGGAAATCTCATCGTATTCAACCCCTTGAACTTGTTGAAAACCTTTTGCAACAAGTCGAGCTTAGTGGATAGTAACACTACTATCAGTGTCCGTCTTCCTCTTGAAGATCCATTTATTTAACATGGCTTGCTGATCATCCAGCAAGTCAATCAAAGTCCATACTTTGTTCTCATACATGGATCATACCTCAGATTTTATGGCCTCAAGCCATTTCGCGGAATCTGGGCTCATCATCGCTTCCTCATAGTTCGTAGGTTCATCATGGTCTAGTAACATGACTTCCAGAACAGTATTACCGTACTACTCTGGTGCGGACTGTACTTTGGAAGACCTACGAGGTTTTGTAGTAACTTGATCTGAAGTTTCATGATCATCATCATTAGCTTCCTCACTAATTGGTGTAGGAATCATTGGAACTGATTTCCGTGGTGAACTACTTTCCAGTTCGAGAGAAGGTACAAATTACCTTATCAAGCTCTACTTTCCTCCCACTCACTTCTTTCGAGAGAAACTCCTTCTCTAGAAAGGATCCATTTTAGCAATGAATATCTTGCCTTCGGATCTGTGATAGAAGGTGTACCCAACAATTTTCTTTGGGTATTCTATGAAGACGCACTTCTCCAATTTGGGTTCGAGCTTATCAGGATGAAACTTTTTCACATAAGCATCGCAGCCCCAAACTTTAAGAAACGACAGCTTAGGTTTCTTGCTAAACCACAGTTCATATGCTGTCGTCTCAACAGATTTAGATGGTGCCCTATTTAAAGTGAATGCAGTTGTCTCTAATGCATAACCCCAAAACGATAGTGGTAAACTGGTAAGAGACATCATAGATCGCACCATATATTATAAAGTACGATTACGACGTTCGGACACACCATAATGTTGTAGTGTTCTAGGTGGCGTGAACTGTGAAACTATTCCACATTGTTTTATATGAAGGCCAAACTCGTAACTCAAATATTCGTCTCCGCGATCAGATCACAGAAACTTTATTTTCTTGTTACGATGATTTTTTCACTTCACTCTGAAATTCTTTGAACCTTTCAACTATTTCAGACTTATGTTTCATCAAGTAGATATACCCATATCTGCTCAAATCATCTGTGAAGGTCAGAAAATAACGATACCCGCCGCGAGCCTCAATACTCATTGGATCGCATACATCAGTATGTATTATTTCCAATAAGTCAGTAGCTTGTTCCACTGTTCCGGAGAACGGAGTTTTAGTCATCTTGCCCAAAAGGCACGGTTCGCAAGCATCAAATGATTCATAACCAAGTGATTCCGAAAATTCATCTTTATGGAGTTTGTTCATGCGCTTTACACCGATATGACCCAAACGGCAGTGCCACAAATAAGTTGCACTATCATTATTAACTTTACATCTTTTGGCATCAATATTATGATTATGTGTATCACTACGATCGAGATCCAACAAACTATTTTCATTGGGTGTATAACCATCGAAGGTCTTATTCATGTAAACAGAATAACAATTATTCTTTAACTTCAAATGAATAACCGTATCGCAATAAACATGATCAAATCATATTCATGCTCAACGCAAACGCCAAATAACATTTATTTAGGTGTAACACTAATCCCGAAAGTATAGGGAGTGTGCGATGATGATCATATCAATCTTGGAACTACTTCCAACACTCATCATCACTTCATCCTTCAACTAGTCTCTGTTTATTATGTAACTCCTGTTTCGAGTTACTAATCTTAGCAACCGAACAAGTATCAAAATACTCAGGGCTTACTATAAACACTAGTAAGGCACACATCAAACACCTGTATATCAAATATACCTTTGTTCACTTTTCCATCCTTCTTATCCACCAATTATTTTAGGGCATTTCCGCTTCCAGTGATCATTTCCTTTGCAGTGTAAGCACTCAGTTTCAGGC
Source organism: Triticum dicoccoides (assembly GCF_002162155.2). Lineage (NCBI taxonomy): Eukaryota > Viridiplantae > Streptophyta > Magnoliopsida > Poales > Poaceae > Triticum > Triticum dicoccoides. Next base: position 580,121,678 of record NC_041385.1, read on the forward strand.
TATGGTCCAGCTTTGGGCTTCTTTGCAGGAGTGACAACTTGCTTGTCTTTCCACTTGAAGTTCCCCTTTCTTTCCCTTTGCCATTTTATTGAAACTAGTGATCTTGTCAACCGTCAACACTTGATGCTCTTTCTTGATTTCTACCTTCGTTGATTTCAACATCACGAAGAGCTCGGGAATCATTTTCGTCATCCCTTGCATACTATAGTTCATCACAAAGTTCTAGTAACTTAGTGATGGTGACTAGAGAATTCTGTCAATCACTATCTTATCTGGAAGATTAACTCCCACTTGATTCAAGCGATTGAAGTACCCAGACAATCTGAGCACATGCTCACCAGTTGAGCGATTCTCCTCCATCTTTTAGCTATAGAACTTGTTGGAGACTTCCTATCTCTCAACTCGGGTATTTGCTGGAAATATTAACTTCAACTCCTGGAACATCTCATATGGTCCATGACGTTCAAAACGTCTTTGAAGTCCCGATTCTAAGCCGTTAAGCATGGTGCACTAAACTATCAAGTAGTCATCATACTGAGCTAGCCAAATGTTCATAACGTCTGCATCTGCTCCTGCAATAGGTTTGTCACCTAGCGGTGCATCAAGGACATAATTCTTCTGTGCAGCAATGAGGATAAACCTCAGATCACGGATCCAATCCGCATCATTGCTACTAACATTTTTCAACACAGTTTTCTCTAGGAACATATCAAAATAAACATATGAAAGCAACAACGCAAGCTATTGATCTACAACATAATTTGCAAAATACTACCAGGACTAAGTTCATGATAAATTTAAGTTCAATTAATCATATTACTTAAGAACTCCCACTTAGACAGACATCTCTCTAGTCATCTAAGTGATCACGTGATCCAAATCAACTAAACCATAACCGATCATCACGTGAGATGGAGTAGTTTTCAATGGTGAACATCATTATGTTGATCATATCTGCTATATGATTCACGCTCGACCTTTCGGTCTCCGTGTTCCGAGGCCATATCTGCATATGCTAGGCTCGTCAAGTATAACCTGAGTATTCCGCGTGTGCAAAACTGGCTTGCACCCGTTGTAGATGGACGTAGAGCTTATCACACCCGATCATCACGTGGTGTCTGGGCACGACGAACTTTGGCAATGGTGCACACTCAGGGAGAACACTTCTTGGTAATTTTAGTGAGAGATCATCTTAAAATGCTACTGTCAATCAAAGCAAGATAAGATGCATAAAGGATAAACATCACATGCAATCAATATAAGTGATATGATATGGCCATCATCATCTTGTGCTTGTGATCTCCATCTCCGAAGCACCGTCGTGATCACCATAGTCACCGGCGCGACACCTTGATCTCCATCGTAGCATCATTGTCGTTTACGCCATCCATTGCTTCTACGACTATCACTACCGCTTAGTGATAAAGTAAAGCAATTACAGGGTGTTTGCATTTCATACAATAAAGCGACAACCATATGGCTCCTGCCAGTTGCCGATAACTTCGGTTACAAAACATGATCATCTCATACAATAAAATATAGCATCACGTCTTGACCATATCACATCACAACATGCCCTGCAAAAACAAGTTAGACGTCCTCTACTTTGTTGTTGCAAATTTTACGTGGCTGCTACGGGCTTTAGCAAGAACCGTTCTTACCTACGCATCAAGACCACAACGATAGTTCGTCAATTTGGTGCTGTTTTAACCTTCGCAAGGACCGGGCGTAGCCACACTCGATTCAGCTAAAGTGAGAGAGACAGACACCCGCCAGCCACCTTTAAGCACGAGTGCTCGTAACGGTGAAACCAGTCTCGCGTAAGCGTACGCGTAATGTCGGTCCGGGCCGCTTCATCTCACAATACCGCCGAACCAAAGTATGACATGCTGGTAAGCAGTATGACTTGTATCGCCCACAACTCACTTGTGTTCTACTCGTGCATATAACATCAACGCATAAAACCTAGGCTCGGATGCCACTGTTGGGGAACGTAGTAATTTCAAAAAAATTCCTACGCACACGCAAGATCATGGTGATGGCATAGCAACGGGAGGGGAGAGTGTTCATCCACGTACCCTCGTAGACCGTAAGCGGAAGCGTTATGACAACGCGGTTGATGTAGTCGTACGTCTTCACGATCCGACCGATTCAAGCACCGAACGTACGGGGCCTCTGAGTTCAGCACACGTTCAGCTCGATGACGATCTCCGACCTCCGATCCAGCCGAGCTCCGGAGATGAGCTCCGTCAGCACGAGGTGTGGTGACGATGTTGATGCTCTACCGGCGCAGGGCTTCGCCTAAGCTTCACGACGATATGACCGAGGTGGAATATGGTGGAGGGGGCACCGCACACGGCTAAGGAACGATCCTTAGATCAACTTGTGTGTCTATGGGGTGCCCCCCGCCCCCGTATATAAAGGAGCCAGGGGGGAGGAGGCCGCCGGCCTAGGGGGCGCGCCAAGGGGAGGAGTCCTACTCTCACCGGGAGTAGGACTCCCCTTTTCCAAGTAGGAGTAGGAGAGAAAGGGGAAAGAGGAGGAAGAGGGGAAGGAAAGGGGGGGGGGCGCCGCCCCCTTCCCTTGTCCTATTCGGACTAGGAGAGGGAGGGGCGCGCGGCCCCCTCCTGGCTCCTTCCCTCTTCTTCCTCTTGGCCCATGTAGGCCCATTAACCCCCCGGGGGGTTCCGGTAACCTCCCGGTACTCCGGTGAAATGCCGATTTCACCCGGAACCATCCCGATGTCCAAACATAGGCTTCCAATATATCAATCTTTATGTCTCGACCATTTCGAGACTCCTCGTCATGCCCGTGATCACATCCGGGACTCCGAACAAACTTCGGTACATCAAAACTTATAAACTCATAAGAAAACTGTCATCGAAACGTTACGCATGCGGACCCTACGGGTTCGAGAACTATGTAGACATGACCTAAAACCATTCTCGGTCAATAACCAATAGCGGGACCTGGATGCCCATATTGGTTCCTACATATTCTACGAAGATCTTTATCGGTCAAACCGCATAATAACATACGTTGTTCCCTTTGTCATCGGTATGTTACTTGCCCGAGATTTGATCGTCGGTATCCAATACCTAGTTCAATCTCGTTACCGGCAAGTCTCTTTACTCTTTCTTTAATGCATCATCATGTAACCAACTCATTGGTTACATTGCTTGCAAGGCTTATAATGATGTGTATTACCGAGAGGGCCCAGAGATACCTCTCCGACGATCGGAGTGACAAAACCTAATCTCGAAATACGCCAACTCAACATGTACCTTTGGAGACACCTTTAGTACTCCTTTATAATCACCCAGTTACATTGTGATGTTTGGTAGTACCCAAAGTGTTCCTCCGTTAAATGGGAGTTGCATAATCTCATAGTTACAGGAACATGTATAAGTTATGAAGAAAGCAATATCAACATACTAAACGATCAAGTGCTAGGCTAACGGAATGGGTCAAGTCAATCACATCATTCTCCTAATGATGTGATCCCGTTAATCAAATGCCAACTCTTTTGTCCATGGTTAGGAAACATAACCATCTTTGATAAATGAGCTAGTCAAGTAGAGGCATACTAGTGACACTATGTTTGTCTATGTATTCACACATGTATTATGTTTCCGGTTAATACAATTCTAGAATGAATAATAAACATTTATCATGATATAAGGAAATAAATAATAACTTTATTATTGCCTCTAGGGCATATTTCCTTCACTTTTCTTCTTGCATCTCGAAGTGCAATTAATTCTCCGTATTCTTTTGAAATGGAGTTTTGCATTTCTTCGTTCCTCTCAGTTATTCAACCATTTCCGTTTGTGGCCGGTTATCACCTTATGATCTTGAGATGTTACCTATAAGACCACACCAACCTTAATGTCTCGTTGTTGATTTTCTCAACAATTCTGTTCTATCCTTCCTTCTAAGGATGCTTTCAAACTCAATTGTGGTAGATGACATCTTTCTTCGTCTTTCCTTTCATTCAACTCTTTCAAGCTTTCTGGAGGCATTGTGTCGTTCCTCTCGTCAAGTATTGTTCCATCTTCTCAAGTTCGTGTTCTATTCCTTTCTTTTTTAGCTGGAGTGCTGCCTAAATCCTTTCAGTCTTATTCGTTTCTTATCTCGTTCTAACCGAGCCGTTTCATAGTCTATCTGATTCAGTGAGCTTTCGATTCTCGTCATTCTCGTTGTTCCTCTCTTCTTCTCGGGTGCTCTCGATTCTTTGCTTCTTCTCTTGAGTTCTTGCTTCCCCTCATCCCTTTTTCTCTCCCGTCTCGGTCCTAAGATCTCGGGACGAGATCTCTTGTTAGTGGAGGAGTGTTGTAACGCCCCGGATTCGATGCGCCAGGTGTCTTCCAGTTATTCGCCGTCATTGCCATGTCATTTCCTTGCGTATTGCATATTGCCATGTCCTCATGTGCATTTCTTTTGCATACGTGTTCGCCTCATGCATCCGAGCATTTTCCCCGTTGTCCATTTTGCAATCCGGCACTGCTATGTTCCCCGGCACCCCCTTTTGCCTCTTTTCATGTGCGAGTGTTAAACTTTCTCGGAATGGATCTAGTCTCGCCAAGCGGCCTTTGTATAGCATCGGTAGACCGCCTGTCAAGTTTCGTGCCATTTGGGGGTCGTTTGGTACTCCAACGGTTAAGCGGGTAACCGCAAAAGCCCACTTTGTATTGCAGCCCAACACCCCTCCAAAGTGGCCCAAAACCCATCCTAGCCCCCTCCATGCTCTCGGTCGTTCTATCACGATCGCGTGGCCGAAAACCGTGCCTCATTTGGAGCCTCCTAGCTCCCTCTACCTATAAATATGCCCTCCCCGTCCAAATTCGCGGATGATTTCAACCCTAACCCTAGCCTTCTTCCTCCGCGCGCCGGACGCGTCCGTGCCGCGCCGGACACGTCCGCCGCCGCCTCCCTCAGCCAACCACAACATGCCACGTCGCCTCCCGGGCTTCCCCGTCGCCTGGGCCCGCCGAGCCCGTAGCGGGCCCGCGCAGGCCCGTCCGCCCGCGCCCGCCGCCCGCAGGCGCCCACCTCCTCCGACCTCGCACCGA
>NC_041385.1:580127400-580131450 GCF_002162155.2 Triticum dicoccoides
GACTGCCGCCGCCTCGAGGTTACCGCGCCTCCAACCGCCGTTGCCGGAGCAGCTTCCGCCGGCCGGAGCCGCGCCGCCGCCGCGCCTCGCCAGCCGGTGCGCGCCGCCCGCGCCTTCCCGCGCCTCGCCGACCGGACCCCGCCGCGCCCGAGGCGTCCCGCCTCCCGCGCCGGCCGCGGTCGCCGCCGCCCGCCACCCCGGCGCTTCCCGCCGCCGCCTTCGCTCCGGCCAGATCCGGGCGGGTGGACGAGATCCACCCGTCCCGTGATCCAAACGGCCGGATCCGTCCCGCACCTCGCCATCCCGCTCTGCTCGATCCCGTGTTGACTTTTCGCGGAGGTGATATTTCTGCTAAGTCCCCAAAGTATTTGCATTTTGGTCCCCTGTTCATCGCATCATAACTTGCTGCATCCTGCTCCGTTTTGTGCATGTAATGTATCAAAATGTTCGTTGTGAGATGCTCTTCATTTCATTCCATTGTACCATGCTTGTTTGAGGTCATCTTGATGCCCAAATCTCTGTTGCAAGAGTGCTATATAATGTTGTCTGCTGCCTGTCAACAGAACATGCTCATTTGTCATTTTTGCCATGTTTAATGTGTGCATCCTTTGAGCATGAGTCCTACATGTGTTTTGTAGTATGCCATGCCATCTTTACAGAGGTGCAATCCATGTATTTTTGTGAGTGGTGTAGTGATTGCATCAAGCTTGTTAAGTAGGGTACTTGCTGTTGCTGTTTTGCTAGACAGATTCTGTTATATCATGATGCTATGTAAACCTCCTGCTACAAGGATGATTTGTTATAAATGTCATGCTCTATCCATCCATGCCCCTGGTTGCATTTATAGCTTGCTGAAGCTTGTTGTTATCTTGCTCCAAATTTGCCAAATAATGTTGCTGTCAGCCTGTTAACATTAAGTTCTGTTTTGCCATGAGCTTTGCTAGTGATCCATGCACCCTATGAACTTGTTCTTGCCATGCTTAGATTCATAAACATGTCTTCTTACTGTGGGTCGCCTTGTCATGCCATGTAGTGGTACAAGCTCACCAACATGCCTACTTGTCGTTGTTCCTGCCATGTTTGAATCTGTTAACGAAACTTGCCATGTTTATATGGGTGCCATCATATCTTCTGATCCTTTTAGCTCATGGTCAGTAAAGGACTTTTGTTATATGCAATTAGTAGATTTCTTCCATGACTTATTTTTCCATGATAAGTTCTTGTAGCATGTTGTTTGATAGCTCTAAACATTGCAACCTGATGTTATTTTCTGCAAAGTCTGAGACTGTTATTATTTGCAATCTTTCCATGTCCTTTTGAGCATGTTCTAGTGATTTCTGGAGATAGCTCATTGTTCATGTTTTGTCATGCATTACCTGTACTTCATGCCCATGCCTTTTGTTCTTATGTTGAGGTTCTGTAGCATATGGGTTTTATGCTTGTAAGTTGCCTAGTTGCTGTTTTGGACAGCATGCCCTTTAACCTTGTATAGTGTGTATGTGTTGAACCGTTGCTCCGTTTTGAGTGTGCTCTATATGAAACTTGCTTGATTTTGCATGTAGTTTCATATTATCATGTTGCATCCTTGTTTTGGTGTGCTTGCTTCATGTTTGTTTGCATTTTCCATCAATTCCATGTTTAACTTGCTTTGCTCATATCTTCTAGGCCGTAGCTCCGAACTAAATGAACTTTATATGTAACTTGACTAGAATCTTGTGTAGATCATCTTGGTGCATCTTAACTTGCTGTTTAACAACTTCAACATAAGGTTTATTCAGTTCCGGACCAATTTCTAAATTTGCATATGAGGACTTACCGGAATTGTTATATGTTGTTCCCGGCCTCATTTAAACTTGCTTTGATGTGTTGCTCTTGTTTGCATTGTCTCTTGCCATGAGTAGCTTCATGTAGCTTTGTCATGCATCATGCTTGTTGTGCATCATGTCTTGTCTATGTGTGGTGTGTTTACCATGTTGTGTGCTTCTTCTCGATAGTTCCCGTTTCGTTGCGATCGTGAGGATTCGTTCGTCTATGCTTGGTTCGTCTTCGTGGCTTCATCTTTCTCATGGACTTGTTCTTCTTCCTAGTGGGATTTCAGGCAAGATGACTGCTACCCTGGATCTCACTACTATCATTGCTATGCTAGTTGCTTCGTTTTATCGCTATTGCTGCGCTACCTATCTTTTGCTCTTCAAGCCTCCCAAATTGCCATGTCAGCCTCTAACTTTGTCACCCTTCCTAGCAAACCGTTGCTTGGCTATGTTACCGCTTTGCTCAGCCCCTCTTATAGCATTGTTAGTTGCAGGTGAAGTTGAAGATTACTCCATGGTGGACAGGGTTATGTTGGGATATCACAATATCTCTTAGTTAATCAATGCATCTATATACTTGGTAAAGGGTGGAAGGCTCGGCCTTATGCCTGGTGTTTTGTTCCACTCTTTCCGCCCTAGTTTCTGTCATACCGGTGTTATGTTCCCGGATTTTGCATCCCTAACGCGGTTGGGTGATTTATGGGACCCCCTCGACAGTTCGCTTTGAATAAAACTCCTCCAGCAAGGCCCAACCTTGGTTTTACCATTTGCCTCACCACCACCTACTTTTCCCTTGGGAGTAATTAACCCAAGGGTCATCTTTATTTTAGCCCCCCCGGGCCAATGCTTGTCTAAGTGTTGGTCCGAACCGAGTAGACTGCGGGGCCCCCTCGAAGAAACTCGAGGTCTGGTTTTACTCGTAGGATGTCTCATCCGGTGTTGCCCTGAGAACGAGATATGTGCAGCTCCTATCGGGATTGTCGGTGCATCGGGCGGCTTTGCTGGTCTTGTTTTACCATTGTCGAAATGTCTTGTAAACCGGGATTCCGAGTCTGATCGGGTCTTCCTGGGAGAAGGTATATCCTTCGTTGATCGCAAGAGCTTATCATGGGCTAAGTTGGGACACCCCTGCAGGGTATAAACTTTCGAGAGCCGTGCCCGCGGTTATGTGGCAGATGGGAATTTGTTAATGTGCGGTTGTAGATAACTTGACACCAGATACGAATTAAAATGCATCAACCGCGTGTGTAGCCGTGATGGTCTCTTTTCGGCGGAGTGCGGGAAGTGAACACGATCTTTGGGTTATGTTTGACGTAAGTAGGAGTTCAGGATCACTTCTTGATCATTGCTAGTTGACGACCGTTCCTTTGCTTCTCTTCTCGCTCTTATTTGCATATGTTAGCCACCATATATGCTTAGTCGCTGCTGCAACCTCACCACTTTACCCCTTCCTTACCCTTTAAGCTTTGCTAGTCTTGATACCCATGGTAATGGGATTGCTGAGTCCTCGTGGCTCACAGATTACTTGTAACGCCCCGGATTCGTTGCGCCAGGTGTCCACCAGTTATTCGCCGTCGTTGCCATGTCATTTGCTTGCGTGTTGCACTTTGCCATGTCATCATATGCATTTTATCATGTCATCATGTGCATTTCATTTTGCATACGTGTTCGTCTCATGCATCCGAGCCTTTTCCCCGTTGTCCGTTTTGCAATCCGGCACTCCTATGTCATCCGGCGTCCCCCTTTTGCCTCTTCTCTTGTGCGGGTGTTAAACTTTCTCGGAATGGCCCGAGGTTTGCCAAGCGGCCTTGGTATAGCACCGGTAGACCGCCTGTCAAGTTTCATGCCATTTGGAGGTCGTTTGGTACTCCAACGGTTAACCGGGTAACCGTAAAAGCCTCTTTTGTTGCAGCCCAACACCCCTTCCAAAGTGGCCCAAAACCCACCTAACTCCCCTCCATGCTCTCGGTCATTCGATCATGATTGCGTGGCCGAAAACCGCTCCTCTTTTGGACTCTCCTAACTCCCTCCACCTATAAAAACGTCTCCATTTTCGGATCATTACCCCCCCGAAACCCTAGATTTTCCCTTCCCGCCGCCGGACGCGTCCGCCCCCGGCCGGACACGTCCAGCCAGCCACGTCGCCCGACCAATGGGCGCGTGACACGTCGCCTCCCCCGTCGCCGCAGCCAACCAGGGCGCGCCACGCGTCCCTGGCCGGCACCTCGCCGCCGCGGCC
>NC_041385.1:580131878-580138292 GCF_002162155.2 Triticum dicoccoides
GTCTCGGCCGCCGCCGTCGCCAGATCCGGCGCCCCCGCGCCGGAGACGCCCCGGATCCGCCTCCCCCATCCAACTCCGGCGACGCCCGCACAACTCCGGCGAGATCCAGCCTGCCTCGGAATCCGTGCAGCCCCGAAGGTTGACCCCGAAACGTCTAAGTCCCTGTTATTTTTGACATTATCATGCCATGTTCATCATGTTGTATCTCTGCATCCATACTTCCGATTCGTGCGTGTAATATGTCAAATTGTTCGTCTCGACGAGTACTTCATTTCATTCCATTGCATCATTTTCATTTGAGCTCATCTTGATGCCCGAAATGCTGTTGGAAGAGTGCATGTTGATGTTAATCTGCTGAAACTGTTATAACTTGCTCATTTATCAATTTTGCCATGATTGATGTGTGCATCCTATGAGGTTGAGATCTACATGTGTGTTGATCTATGCCATGCCATCTTTCTAGGGGTGTATGCCATGTATTTTTGTGATGCTTGTAGTGAGTGCATCGAGCTTGTTAAGTAGTGTAGTTGCTGTTGCTGTTTTCCTGACAGATTCTGTTATATTTTGTTGCTATGTTAACATGCTTCTAGTAATCATTCTATGCATAATCTGGAGATGTTCTATAAACATGTTTTGATCTAAATGTCTTGCTCTATCCATTCATGCCCTTGGTTGCATTTATATCCTGCTGTAGATTGTTCATATCTTGCTCTAAAGTTGCTTCATAATGTTGCTGTCAGCCTGTTTACATTAAGTTCAGTTGTTTCCATGTGTTTTCCTAGTGATCCATGAACCCTATGACCTTGCTCTTGCCATGCTTAGCTTCACAAACATGTCTTCTTGCTATTGGTTGCCTTGCCATGCCATGTATTGCTCTGTGGTGAGTGGTTCAAGCTCACCAACATGCCTACTTATTGTTGTTCCTGCCATGTTTGAATCTGTAATATAACTTGTCATGTTTACATGGGTGCCATCTTATCTTCTGATCCTTTTTGGCTCATGGTCAGTAAGGTACTTTTGATCTATGCAATTAGTAGATTCATGCCATGCCTTTGTTTGCCATGATATGTTCCTGTAACATGTTGTTTGCTTGCTCTAAACATTGCAACCTGATGTTATTTCTGCAAAGTCTGAAACTGTTATTATTTGCAATCTTTCCATGTCATTTTGAGCATGTTCTAGTTGTTTCTGGAGATAGCTCAGTGTTCATGTTTTGTTATGCTTTACCTGTACTTCATGCCCATTCCTTTTGTTATTACGTTGACATGCTGTAGCTTGTTGTTTTGATGCTTGCAATATGCCTAGTTGCTGTTATGGACAGATTGTTGCTATGACTTGTATAGTGTATGTGTTGCACCATTGCTCCGTTTTGAGTGTGCTCTATATGAAACTTGCTTGATTTTGCATGTAGTTTCATATTATCATGTTGCATCCTTGTTTTGAGGTGTTTGCTTGATCTTTGTATGCATTTTGCATCAATGCCATGTTTAACTTGTTTTGCTCATATCTTCTAGGCCGTAGCTCCGAATCTAATGAACTTTATATGTAACTTGACTAGAATCTCGTGTAGATCATCGTGGTGCATCTTAACTTGCTGTTTAACAACTTCAACTTAATGTTTGTTCAGTTCTGGAACAATTTCGAAATTTGCATATGAGGACTTAGCGGAATTGTTATATGTTGTTCCCGGCCTCATTTAAACTTGCCTTGATGTGTTGTTCTTGTTTGCATCATCTCTTGCCATGAGTAGCTTCATGTAGCCTTGTCATGCATCATGCTTGTTGTGCATCATCTCTTGCTCATGTGTGGTGTGTTTACCATGTTGTGTGCTTCTTTTCGATAGTTCCTGTTTCATTGCGATCGTGAGGATTCGTTCGTCTTCGTGTGGTTCGTCTTCGTGGCTTCATCTTCTTCATGGACTCGTTCTTCTTCCTTGCGGGATTTCAGGCAAGATGACCGCTACCCTGGATCTCACTACTATCATTGCTATGCTAGTTGCTTCGTTCTTTCGCTATGCTGCGCTACCTATTACCTGTTTATCCAGCCATCCCATATTGCCATGAACCTCTAACCTTTGACACCTTTCCTATGCAAACCGCTGTTTGGCTATGTTCCCGCTTTTGCTCAGCCCTTCTTATAGCGTTGCTAGCTGCAGGTGAAGTTGAAGATTTCTCCATGGTGGACAGGATTTTGGTTGGGATATCACAATATCTCATATATTATTAATGCATCTATATACTTGGTAAAGGGTGGAAGGCTCGGCCTTATGCCTGGTGTTTTGTTCCACTCTTGCCGCCCTAGTTTCCGTCATACCGGTGTTATGTTCCCGGATTTTGCGTTCCTAACGCGGTCGGGTGATTTATGGGACCCCCCTGACAGTTCGCTTTGAATAAAACTTGTCCAGCAAGGCCCAACCTTGGTTTTACCATTTGCCTCACCACCACCTATACTTTTCCCTTAGGAGTCGCTCTCTCGAGGGTCATCTTTATTTTAGCCCCCCCCGGGCCAATGCTTGTCTAAGTGTTTGTCCGAACCGAGTAGACTGCGGGGCCCCCTCGGGGCAACTCGAGGTCTGGTTTTACTCGTAGGATGTCTCATCCGGTGTTACCCTGAGAACGAGATATGTGCAGCTCCTACCGGGTTTCCGAGACTGATCGGGTCTTCCTAGGAGAAGGTCTATTCCTTCGTTGATCGCGAGAGCTTGTCATGGGCTAAGTTGGGACACCCCTGCAGGGTATAAACTTTCGAGAGCCATGCCCGCGGTTATGTGGAAGATGGGAATTTGTTAATGTCCGGTTGTAGATAACTTGACACCAGATCCGAATTAAAACGCATCAACCGCGTGTGTAGCCGTGATGGCCTCTTCTCGGCGGAGTCCGGGAAGTGAACACGGTTTCTGTGTTATGTTTGACGTAAGTAGGTGTTCAGGATCACCTTTTGATCATTGCTAGTTCACGACCGTTCCTTTTTTTCTCTTCTCGCTCTCATTTGCGTATGTTAGCCACCATATATGCTTAGTCGCTGCTGCAACCTCACCACTTTACCCCTTCCTTTCCAATTAAGCTTTGCTAGTCTTGATACCCATGGTAATGGGATTGCTAAGTCATCGTGGCTCACAGATTACTACAACAATAGTTGCAGGTACAGGTTTTGTGATGATCATGACTAGAGAGCGATGCTTGCTTGTTTTGAGTTCCTCTTCTGCTTCTTCGATCAGGGGATAGGTTCCAGGTCGGCAGCCTGGGCTAGCAGGGTGGATATTGTTTGAGTTTCTGTTTATGTATCATCCGTAGTCGGATGTTGATCTCTTGTATGATGTATTGTTGTATTCGTGTGGCATTGTATGCCTTATGTATGTATCCCTATCTATTATGTAATGTTGATGTAATGATATCCACCTTGCAAAAGTGTTTCAATATGTGGGTCTATCCTTGGTGGGACCTTCGAGGTCCTTTTGGATAGGGTCGCATATTGGGCGTGACAAGTTGGTATCAGAGCCTCGACCGACCCTAGGAGCCCCTCTTGATTGATCGTGTAGTTTGGCCGTTGTTGAGTCTAGAAGAAAATTGTTTTCGGAGTCTAGTTATATCGGAGAGTAGGAATTCTTTTTACTCCTCAGCCCCTTCGTCGCTCTGGTGAGGAATCTTGACGTTGGTGTTTTGAACTACTTCTCTTCCCACTCAAATTTTTCTTTAGGATCACGTGGTTAGTTTCGTGAGTTGTCCATCCTCTTTTATCCGGTGCATTTCTCGTCATGTTGACTCGAGCCTCTTCATTTTTGCCAAGTTCAATCCTCAGTTGTCTTCTTTTACCACCTGCCCACCCCTTTTCCTTCTCGGAGCCGGAGTCCGTAATCGAGTATCCATCCTACTCGTGCGAAGTCTTTGCTTTCTTTCTTCAATGATTTTCAACCAGTGTTTTCTCTTCAAGATATTCGTCGGTTTCCCCTTCCAAGTTTCCTTTCTTTTTCCCGCCCTCCCACCCTCTTCTTCCCAGAGTTTGAGTCTCTTTCGACCATCAATTTTATTCTTGCGGAGCCTCTTCAGTCTTTCATGAATTATTTCAACCGGTGATTTCTCGTCTCGTTTGTCATTCTTCACCTCTTTTTCTTTTCCGGTGCTTTCAATTCAAGTTTTTTTTTCAGGTTGATCATATTCTTTTCCTTGGTTCAAGTGTTTTCCTTGCTCGTTCGCCTCTCGCCAGTTTATCCTTCCGCAGTTCAAGACATCTCAAGAGATTCGTCTCTGTTCCAATTAATTCGAGGTTGTCACCTCATTGAAATATTTCAATTATTCCGGTGCATCATCTATCTGTTCAACAATCTTTTCCAACGGTGTTTTCTTTTAGTGGGCCCTAACCCACAGGTCTTTTCCCAGGATCTTACCTGACTCTTCTAATTCCCCCGGAGCTTTCTCAAATTCTTTTCAAGTGTGGTGTAAGAATGGATTTCACCAGTCACATGACTTCTCCAAGGTCGTTTTCAAATGCTTTTCATTGTTGGCTCAACCTCTTCGCTTTTCATTCTTCCGGAGTATCTCAGTAAATTTCCGTGGTGTTTCTCGTCGTCATTCTCAACTTTGAAGATCGAAGAAGAGTTTTCCTCTAAATCTTGTCCATTCTCCCGAAGATTCATGGCTCTAGCTTCTTGTTATCCTCTCGTATTATTCCATTTGTCAGATATTCTTTCTTACCATCCGGAGTATTTCAGGAGTTGATTTCTATTTCTTTTCACCGGAGGCCATCGTTCCAGAAAAATTCTTCGTCCTCGCATTTCAGCTAACGTTATCCAATCATCCCGGTGCTTCGTTCAAGTGTTCTTTAATCAGCTCATGATCTCTTTGTTCTTTTGCATCTAAATCCCCTTAAGCATATTCGTTTTTCTAATTCTTCCCGGTGATTCATTCTCTTTCATCAATCATTTTCTAATTCTTACGGTGGTTCTTTCAGATTCTTTTCCTGGATTATCATTTTAATCCATTCGTTCTTTTCAATCCTACCGGTGGTTCATGAAGACCTTCCCAAGTTTGCGATATGTCACTTCTCAATTCTTTTTCAAGAAGGATAAGTAGTATGCAAAAAATCCATCTTGTCATCAATCTAAGTTGATGAAGTATAAGCATACAATATATCTTATTCTTATTTCCTCGAAGTGTTTGATCCCTTCCTTTGGAATTTGTTCTTGATGAATAAATTCTAGTTTCAAGCGTTTTCATCTTTCTTTTTCCGGAGTTCAATTTCCTCGGCCATCTCGTCGGAACCTCCATCTAAATCATCTCAAGGCTCATCTTATTCTTTCATCCTTCATTCTATCTCACCATCCTTTTGTTAACGGAGTTCTTTATGGTGGTTCTTCATGATTTAATTCTTTCTTCAAGAGTTCATCAAGTACCATTCCGTCCTCTCAAGTTCGTTCTAATCCTCCCATTTTTAGCCGGAGTGCTACCTAAATCCTTTCAGTCTTATTCGTTTCTTTTCTCATTCTAACCACTCCGGTTAGAACGAGTGATTTCATAGTCTATCTGATTCCGTGAGCTTTCCATTCTCGTCATTCTCGTCGTTCCTCTCTTCTTCTCGAGTGCTCTCGATCCTATGCTTCTTCTCTTGATTTCTTGTTTCACCTCATCCCTTTTTCTCTTCCGTCTCGGTCCTAAGATCTCGGGACGAGATCTCTTGTTAATGGAGGAGTGTTGTAACGCCCCGGATTCGTTGCGCCAGGTGTCCGCCAGTTATTCGCCGTCGTTGCCATGTCATTTGCTTGCGTGTTGCACTTTGCCATGTCATCATATGCATTTTATCATGTCATCATGTGCATTTCATTTTGCATACGTGTTCGTATCATGCATCCGAGCCTTTTCCCCGTTGTCCGTTTTGCAATCCGGCACTCCTATGTCATCCGGCGTCCCCCTTTTGCCTCTTCTCTTGTGCGGGTGTTAAACTTTCTCGGAATGGCCCGAGGTTTGCCAAGCGGCCTTGGTATAGCACCGGTAGACCGCCTGTCAAGTTTCGGGCCATTTAGAGGTCGTTTGGTACTCCAACGGTTAACCGGGTAACCGTAAAAGCCTCTTTTGTTGCGGCCCAACACCCCTTCCAATGTGGCCCAAAACCCACCTAACTCCCCTCCATGCTCTCGGACGTTCGATTACGATTGCGTGGCCGAAAACCGCTCCTCTTTTGGACTCTCCTAGCTCCCTCCACCTATAAAAATGTCTCCCCCTCTCCATTTTCGGATCATTTCCCCCCGAAACCCTAGATTTTCCCTCCCTGCCGCCGGACACGTCCGCCCCCGGCCGGACACGTCCAGCCAGCCCCGTCGCCCGACCAATGGGCGCGTGACACGTCGCCTCCCCCGCCGCCGCAGCCAACCAGGGCGCGCCACGCGTCCCTGGCCGGCACCTCGCCGCCGCGGCCCGCGGG
>NC_041385.1:580138940-580177664 GCF_002162155.2 Triticum dicoccoides
CGGCACCTCTGCTCGCCGCCGGCCACACCCTCTGCCGCCGCGGCTGCCGCCGCCCGCGACGACCTTCTCCCGCGCCGCCGCCGAAGGAGCCGGCCCCGCCGCCGCCGGGCTCCTCCGCCGCCTCCGCCTCCCACCGCGGGCGCGCCGCCCCACGCTCCGCCGCCCAGCCGCGACCCTGCGCTCCGACCGCCGCACCCCGCCGGCCGCCGCCCGCTCCGTCCGCCGCCGCCCGCGCCGCCTGTCCGCCCGGTCGCCGCCGACCGCGTCTCGGCCGCCGCCGGCGCCAGATCCGGCGCCCCCGCACCGGAGACGCCCCGGATCCGCCTTCCCCGTCCAACTCCGGCGACGCCCGCGCAACTCCGGCGAGATCCAACCTGCCTCGGAATCCGTGCAGCCCCGAAGGTTGACCCCGAAACGTCTAAGTCCCTGTTATTTTTGACATTATCATGCCATGTTCATCATGTTGTATCTCTGCATCCGTAGCACCAATTCGTGCGTGTAATATGTCAAATTGTTCGTCTCGATGAGTACTTCATTTCATTCCATTGCATCATTTTCATTTGAGCTAATCTTGATGCCCGAAATGCTGTTGGAAGAGTGCATATTGATGTTAATCTGCTGAAACTGTTATAACTTGCTCATTTATCATTTTTGCCATGATTGATGTGTGCATCCTATGAGGTTGAGCTCTACATGTGTGTTGATCTGTGCCATGCCATCTTTCCAGGGGTGTATGCCATGTATTTTTGTGATGCTTGTAGTGAGTGCATCGAGCTTGTTAAGTAGTGTAGTTGCTGTTGCTGTTTTCCTGACAGATTCTGTTATATTTTGTTGCTATGTTTACCTTCTTCTAGTAATCATTCTATGCACAATCTGGAGATGTTCTAGAAACATGTTTCGATCTACATGTCTTGCTCTATCCATTCATGCCCTTGGTTGCATTTATAGCCTGCTGTAGATTGTTCATATCTTGCTCTAAAGTTGCTTCATAATGTTGCTGTCAGCCTGTTTACATTAAGTTCAGTTGTTTCCATGTGTTTTCCTAGTGATCCATGAACCCTATGACCTTGCTCTTTCCATGCTTAGCTTCACAAACATGTCTTCTTGCTATTGGTTGCCTTGCCATGCCATGTATTGCTCTGTGGTGAGTGGTTCAAGCTCACCAACATGCCTACTTATTGTTGTTCCTGCCATGTTTGAATCTGTAATATAACTTGCCATGTTTACATGGGTGCCATCTTATCTTCTGATCCTTTTTGGCTCATGGTCAGTAAGGGACTTTTGATCTATGCAATTAGTAGATTCATGCCATGCCTTTGTTTGCCATGATATGTTCCTGTAACATGTTGTTTGCTTGCTCTAAACATTGCAACCTGATGTTATTTCTGCAAAGTCTGAAACTGTTATTATTTGCAATCTTTCCATGTCATTTTGAGCATGTTCTAGTTGTTTCTGGAGATAGCTCAGTGTTCATGTTTTGTTATGATTTATCTGTACTTCATGCCCATGCCTTTTGTTATTACGTTGAGATGCTGTAGCTTGTTGTTTTGATGCTTGCAATATGCCTAGTTGCTGTTATGGACAGATTGTTGCTATGACTTGTATAGAGTGTATGTGTTGCACCGTTGCTCCGTTTTGAGTGTGCTCTATATGAAACTTGCTTGATTTTGCATGTAGTTTCATATTATCATGTTGCATCCTTGTTTTGAGGTGTTTGCTTGATGTTTGTATGCATTTTGCATCAATGCCATGTTTAACTTGTTTTGCTCATATCTTCTAGGCCGTAGCTCCGAATATAATGAACTTTATATGTAACTTGACTAGAATCTCGTGTAGATCATCGTGGTGCATCTTAACTTGCTGTTTAACAACTTCAACTTAATGTTTGTTCAGTTCTGGACCAATTTCGAAATTTGCATATCAGGACTTACCGGAATTGTTATATGTTGTTCCCGGCCTCATTTAAACTTGCCTTGATGTGTTGTTCTTGTTTGCATCATCTCTTGCCATGAGTAGCTTCATGTAGCCTTGTCATGCATCATGCTTGTTGTGCATCATGTCCTGCTCATGTGTGGTGTGTTTACCATGTTGTGTGCTTCTTTTCAATAGTTCCCGTTTCATTGCGATCGTGAGGATTCGTTCGTCTTCGTGTGGTTCGTCTTAGTGGCTTCATCTTCTTCATGGACTCGTTCTTCTTCCTTGCGAGATTTCAGGCAAGATGACCGCTACCCTGGATCTCACTACTATCATTGCTATGCTAGTTGCTTCGTTCTTTCGCTATGCTGCGCTACCTATTACCTGTTTATTCAGCCATCCCATATTGCCATGAACCTCTAACCTTTGACACCTTTCCTATGCAAACCGATGTTTGGCTATGTTCCCGCTTTTGCTCAGCCCTTCTTATAGCGTTGCTAGCTGCAGGTGAAGTTGAAGATTTCTCCATGGTGGACAGGATTTTGGTTGGCATATCACAATATCTCTTATTTTATTAATGCATCTATATACTTGGTAAAGGGTGGAAGGCTCGGCCTTATGCCTGGTGTTTTGTTCCACTCTTGCCGCCCTAGTTTCCGTCATACCGGTGTTATGTTCCCGGATTTTGCGTTCCTAACGCGGTCGGGTGATTTATGGGACCCCCCTGACAGTTCGCTTTGAATAAAACTTGTCCAGCAAGGCCCAACCTTGGTTTACCATTTGCCTCACCACCACCTATACTTTTCCCTTGGGAGTCACTCTCTCGAGGGTCATCTTTATTTTAGCCCCCTCGGGCCAATGCTTGTCTAAGTGTTGGTCCGAACCGAGTAGACTGCGGGGCCCCCTCGGGGCAACTCGAGGTCTGGTTTTACTCGTAGGATGTCTCATCCGGTGTTGCCCTGAGAACGAGATATGTGCAGCTCCTATCGGGATTGTCGGCACATCGGGCGGCTTTGCTGGTGTTGTTTTACCATTGTCGAAATGTCTTGTAAATCGGGATTCCGAGACTGATCGGGTCTTCCTGGGAAAAGGTCTATTCCTTCGTTGATCGCGAGAGCTTGTCATGGGCTAAGTTGGGACACCCCTGCAGGGTATAAACTTTCGAGAGCCGTGCCCGCGGTTATGTGGCAGATGGGAATTTGTTAATGTCCGGTTGTAGATAACTTGACACCAGATCCGAATTAAAACGCATCAACCGCGTGTGTAGCCGTGATGGTCTCTTCTCGGCGGAGTCCAGGAAGTGAACACGGTTTCTGTGTTATGTTTGACGTAAGTAGATGTTCAGGATCACCTCTTGATCATTGCTAGTTCACGACCGTTCCTTTGTTTCTCTTCTCGCTCTCATGTGCGTATGTTAGCCACCATATATGCTTAGTCGCTGCTGCAACCTCACCACTTTACCCCTTCCTTTCCCATTAAGCTTTGCTAGTCTTGATACCCATGGTAATGGGATTGCTGAGTCCTCGTGGCTCACAGATTACTACAACAACAGTTGCAGGTACAGGTTTTGCGATGATCATGACGCGAGAGCGATGCTTGCTTGTTTTGAGTTCCTCTTCTGCTTCTTCGATCAGGGGATAGGTTCTAGGTCGGCAGCCTGGGCTAGCAGGGTGGATATTGTTTGAGTTTCTGTTTATGTATCATCCGTAGTCGGATGTTGATCTCTTGTATGATGTATTGTTGTATTCATGTGGCATTGTATGCCTTATGTATGTATCCCTATCTATTATGTAATGTTGATGTAATGATATCCACCTTGCAAAAGTGTTTCAATATGCGGGTCTATCCTTGGTGGGACCTTCGAGTTCCTTTTGGATAGGGTCGCATATTGGGCGTGACATTACTACAACAATAGTTGCAGTTACAGGTTATGCGATGATCATGACGCGAGAGCGATGTTTGCTTGTTTTGGAGTTCTTCTTCAGTTTCTTCTTCGATCAGGGGATAGGTTCCAGGTCAGCAGCCTGGGCTAGCAGGGTGGATGTCGTTTGAGTTTCTGTTTGTGTTTCATCCGTAGTCGGATGGTGCTCTTATGTATGATGATGTTGTATTCGTGTGGCATGTATGCCTCTTGTATGTATCCCCATCTATTATGTAATGTTTATGTAATGATATCCACCTTGCAAAAGCGTTTCAATATGCGGTTCTATCCTTGGTGGGACCTTCGAGTCTCTTTAGGATAGTATCGCATATTGGGCGTTACAACACGGCCGCAGCGGGCAATGATGAAGCCGCAGGCTGCCTTTGTCTTGAATGAATCACAGAAGTCCTCTGTCCATTCCTTGCGGGGCATCAGGCTCTCGATGAGCACTGGTGATGGCGGTTCTTCGGGTGGGTCGTCGATCATGCCGCCGAGCAGCTCTGGATCTTTTGCATGGTGGATGGCAAACTGCTCATCACACCTCCTCTTCAATATGTCGATTGTGCTCCCAAGGACTGTGACGCCGATATCGTTGCCGATGGGCCATGGTGCCTGCACCGGCCGATGAAGCTCTTGCTCCCCGACCTGCTCCAGCTCGCTCTCCTCGCCGAAGATGTAACGCAGGTAGGCGTCAACGTCGAAGCTTTGGTCGTTGCCTGGCATGCTTGGAATAACTAATGGTAGATGGGTGAGTACTAGATCTTCGCATAGTGTAGCGGCGGTGCGTTGCCGCCTGGGTTATATGCAGCAAGCCGTTACCTGGTGGCGGAAACCGGTGAGGGAATAGGCGTGGATTTTACAATTCACCCATGTGGAGCGCGGGAAGCATTCGCTCGAGCACGGGAAGACTAAGTGGAGCACACACACAACACGAATACCGTATCCGGTGCCATGTGTTATTTATCACACAAGTGTTAACATAAGGAAATGCATGTGTAACTTACTAATCATCGCACACGAGTACTCGTAGACGCATCGTGTGCGATACTCCTACCAACCGCAAACAACTAGTTTTCATTTTTTTAAAAGTTTTTCGTACACACAGAATCGCACACGAACTAACTGTATTAACTGTTTGTGTTGTAAATTCTCATCGCAAACAGTTCATCTGAATCGGTTGTTTGCCACGTATCACACACATCTTGTTAAGTTGAACCGTTTCTGTTGCGTTCGCTAATCGAAAACAGTTTGTTCGAGTGAACCGTATGCCCTATATCACACACAGCTTGATCTGGCTAACCATTTATCTTGCACTCCCTAATAGCAAATGGTTCATCGAAGCAAACTGTATGCCGTATATCGCACACATATTGATATGGCTGCCCGTTTCTGTTGTTCTGCCTCATCGCAAACAGTTCGAACGGGTTAACCATGTGCCCTACATCGAACACGCAACTAAAATCTGAACCGTGTTTGATGTGTCCTCCATCGCAAACGTTTTATACATTTCTAACGGTTTTCATACACCATCGTTTGCGATTATGGCATCGCACACAGTTTCACGAAGGGTCTCTGATCGTAGTGTCGCGTTAGCAGCATCCTGCAGTAGTGGTAGCCGGTCGAGCAAATGGCCGTTTCCTCCGTTTTCTCGTACGCCAGACCCTTCCCGATGAACGGGACCCTATTTTGATCGTACGCGCTCGAGTACAAGGCCGTTTCCCTTTGTTTTGCGGTACACCACGCCCCATTTCGGCAATTTCGTCGAAGCCGTCTGGCTCCCGATGAACACGACGCGTTCCGTTGCCACCCGATGAACACGACGCAGCTCCATTCCGACCCAGCCGGTTGGCTTCCGATGAACAGGAGGCTGTTGATGTCGTCCGTTGTGTCTCCATGTACACGAGCCCTGGTCATACATATGCATGACTAAGCGTTCGAGACCCCGCCCGTATGTATGTACGTGGCTGTATTTTTTGGCATGTGGTTGTACATACGTGTACACGATTTAGAAGGGACTGCCTGAACTACTACGTTAGGGGATCTACTACTACACGTGCCGCTGCTTGCTCGGCCATGGTTCATTGTTGCAGAGAGACTGATCGACCAGTATGTAGGTACACGTTCGCGACAATGTTATGTACGCTTCGACCGGGTGGGTCCCAGCTGCTAGGGAGGATAAGCATGCACTTACTTGCGTGCGAAGATATAGCTAGTGGGTCCCGACTATCAGGGGGAGGAATCATTTTTATTTTTCGAGTAATAAGGAGGCACTTCCTTTTGTTCTAAGATGTATCTTGTGGGTCCAACTGTCAGCCTCACAGCCTAAAGTCCACTTCCAATGGCTGTCGTTCATTGACCTCATTGACCACGAGGCGCAGATAGCATCAAGGCGGTGCACGACGGCGATGCCTAGGAAGGGAACGACGAGGAGCCAGAGAAGACGAGGTGGGTGGATTCCCACAGGGAGGGGAGTGCGAGGGTTCACTGGTTCGACTGTGGCTTAAGGTTGCCATCGCCGGATAATAACAAGGGTTGTGGGTGAGTAGAGGGAAGGCCTAGCTAGTCGTAGTATGGTTGATCTGTGAGGCCTGCGCGGCAGCACAACCGGCCACGGGAGGCTAGAGCAGGCGGTACGCTGGGCCTGGTTTGGGCAGCTGGAGCAAGAAGACCATAGGTTGAATACGCAGCACGGCCGTTGATTTAACATTCAACGGCCAGTGCAGCTAGTATCGTTTTGACTAAGTTCACAAAGCCCATATGTGTCAGCTTAGTTGGCCCACAAGTCAGCCTCCAAATCTGGTGGGTCTGAGCTAGCAGGGGGGAATCATTTTTTTGCTCACAATAAGGTAGCACTTCCTTGCGTGCGAAGATGTTTTCTGGTTTCTTGAATTTCTTCTTTTTGGAGTTGGAATAAGAATAAAACAATTTAGCATCTTTGGTACAATCTATATTTTCGCGAAATGGATCATAATAAAGATGGTGGGTCCCAGCTTTCAGGGAGATGTAACTTTTTTTCCGCGTAATAAAGGAAACACTTCCCTATGTACGAAGATGTAGCTGGTGTGTCAAACCTGTTAGGGGGAGAAATCATTTGTTTTCACATAATAAGGGGGCACTTGCTGCGTGCGGCCATGGGCCATGTGGGTCCCTATTGTCAGCCACTCCATGTACATGCCTTTTCCAATGGCTGTCGTTTGTTGACAAAGTTAACCACGCCACGCCAAGAGAACCAATGCGGTGAATGATGGCGAGTCCTAGGAAGGGAATGACCCTGAGCCGGCAAAGACACAATAGTGGATGCCCACGGGGAGGAGAGTATGAGGGTTCACTGGTTCGGCTGCGGTCTGAGGCTGCCGTCGCTGGACAATAACATGAGGTGTTGGTGAGTAGAGGAATGTCCAGGACGGCGGTGGGAGTAGGGTGGGCTGGTGAGTCCTGCACGGCAGCACAGCCGGTCACGGGAGGCAGTAGTAGGCGCTACCTCCGGTGGTGGTTTGGGTGACTGAAGCAAGAATATGCGAGATTGAAGAAGCAAGACATCCGTTGGATGGACATCCAACGGCCAGTGCTGCTAGAATCGTGTGTTGACTATAAGTTGATAAAGCCTTGCATACGCGTCAACTTAGTAGGCCCACTAGTGCGTCGCAGAGAACATATAGCCCATTTGTGATTTGTAATAATGTAAAACCCAGTTTCAAATTCTAACAGAATTTACTACAGACCATTTACAGTTTGTTAAAATTACAGCCCATTTTCTAGCGAGGACAACGTTTAATAATTTCAACCAACTGCTCAAAACAGAATTTGCCAAAATTTCCCACATTTTGATGGGATCAGAAAGATTTTTATCCCCAAATTTTGAGTTAGATTAAATATAATTCCACAATAAATTTTTATTAGGTAAATATCCAACGAAATACTGCGTGTGCAACAAGTAATGAAATTTAAATTTTCAAAATCCAAAAATAGTATATTTTTTCAACTAATTACCTGATTGATCATTTTTTATAGTTACAACCCAGTTTTTATAATTACATCCCATTTATTATTTCATAAAGCCCATTTTCTTGTTAAGCCTAATGCATCCCTCCTAGGAAAGATTTTTAGCCCTGCGGGACGGAGAATAACAAGTTGACCTGGGTTGGGTATTCCTCAAAAAAAAGTATAGCTGGGCTAGCCATTTTCACCACTTGAAATTATATCTGGGCTGGATATTTGGTCGACATAAAATAATAGCCTGGGCTAGACGGGCCACAGCCCGCCCAGTTGATACCTTGCTCCTCTGAACAACAACAAAAACATCGCTCAAGAAAAACTCTACTCACACCTTAAAAACACAAATATTGCTCTAGCTGCTAGGTCCTAGCTGTCGGCCGCTCCTTGTGCAATTCTCTTGTTTATTGACTATATAGGTTGACAATGGTGTGGGACCGTGATGTCAGGAAACCAGGAGGAAGCAAAAAAATATAGTTGTATATAATAAGGAGGCACTTGCGTACGTGCGGCTACGGCCCTGGTGGGTCCCCACTGTCATCCTCTCCAAGTAAAGTCATCTCCTGATTCCTCATGTTCATTGACCATGTTGACAACACGAGACGGCGGCACCACGACAAGCGCAACAACATGAAGAACGATGGAGGGTTCCTCCCAGACCCTACGGATGGTCTGATACAGCGTTCGCTGGTCGTTCAGGAAGCCAGGATCATCGGACCCCTATGAGCACCTTCGAGAGACCCAGCCGGCATGAAACGATAAGGCCGCGCTTGGGAGCTCCGGATTGTTTCACACCTGTATTAAGGATACAAGTGTAATTTACTCGTCACCGAAAACAACGCGTAAAATACGGGCGTAATGAAACCGACGACCCGAGGTGTGTAACGAAAACCGGCGAGTTACGCGTGTAATCTGAGAAACCAGCGTATATTTTACTAGTCGAAAATGACCAGCCAAGCGCTTCGCCCAAGACCATCTGCTTTTATTTACAAGCGTCAGTTTTACAAGAGGTTTTGGTTGGAAAACGACGATCCAATCACGACCTAATACAATGAGTTGGTCGGAAGATCATATCGTTTCACCTCGAACCTACCTGAGTTGTCGTATAGGCTATGAATGAAAGTATGAAACATAAGACGATGAACTTCTTAAGCACAGAAACAACAGAAGAGGATGATCTTGTTAACATGCAAATCACTGCATTAGATCTATGTGCAAAACAATACAAAGCATTATTCTCAGGAGGCACGGTGAACAACTCGTGATGCCTCATTCCACAACATTCCAAGTTCAATTTTGCAATCAAACTCACAAGGCCTGGCATTTCATAGACAACATACAGAACAAGCTCTTAAAATGCCTTACATAAGTCAACATTCATGACTATGCATCTCATCAGAGTAAATATTTACTTCTAAACTAAACACACGAATAGGAAAAAAGATCGACGCTGCTCACAGCAAAGGGCATCACATTCCAAAATATCAAATACATGTCTTCTGGCTATCATCATTGAGCAAAATATGACAAGGTTTTCCAATTCCAAAATATTAAACTAATCTCGTCTTGCTAACATCAATGATTAAACTTTGATAAACTTTTCCCATTCAAAATATGTAATGCCTATGATTGTCATCAGTTTGCACATTGAAATAGCACATGGAGCCAGATTAACCAGCGTATTGATACGTCTCCAACGATCTATATTTTTTTATTGTTCCATGCTATTATATTATCTGCTTTGGATGTTTTATATGCATTATTATGCTATTTAACATTATTTTTGGGACTAACCAATTAACCTAGAGCCCAGTGCCAGTTTCTGTTTTTTCCTTGTTTTTGAGTTTCGCAGAAAAGGAATACCAAATGGAGTCCAAACGGAATAAAACTTTACAATGATTTTTCTTGGACCAGAAGACACTCAGAGGACTTGGAGTCCAAGCCAGAAGACCCACGAGGCGGCGGCAAGGGTGGAGGGCATACCCTAGGGGGGCGCCCCCTGCCTTGTGCCCCCTTGGTAGTCCCCTAACCTACCTCTTCATCCTATATATTCACATATATTCCAAAACCCTTAGAGCAAGCCACGAAAATACTATTCCACCACCGCAGGTCTCTGACCTTGTGGGATCCCATCTGGAGGCCTTTTCCGGTACTCTGTCGAAGGGGGATTCGATCATGGAGGGCATCTATGTCAACCCTATTGCCCTTCCGATGAAGCGTGAGTAGTTTACCTCAGACCTACGGGTCCATAGCTAGTAGCTAGATGACTTCTTCTCTCTCTTTGATTCTCAATACCATGTTCTCCTTGATGTTCTTGGAAATCTATCCGATGTAATCTTCTTTTGCGGTGTGTTTGTCGAGATCAGATGAATTGTGGATTTATGATCAGCTTATCTATGAATATTATTTGAATCTTTTCTGAATTCTTATATGCATGATTTGATACCTTTGTATTTCTCTTCAAATTATCGGTTGGTTTAGCCAACTAGATTGATTTTTCTTGCAATGGGAGAGGTGCTTAGCTTTGGGTTCAATCTTGCATGATTTCACCAAGTGACAAAGTAGGGGTAGCGAGACACGTATTGAATTGTTGCCATCGAGGATAAAAAGATGGGGTTTTCATCATATTGCTTGAGTTAATTCCTCTACATCATGTCATCTTACTTAAGGCATTACTCCGTTCTTTATGAACTTAATACTCTAGATGCATGTTGGATAGCGATTGATGTGTGGAGTAATAGTAGTAGATGCAGGCAGGAGTCGGTCTACTTGACACAATCGTGATGCTTATATGCATAATCATTGCCTTGGATATCATCATAACTTTGCGCTTTTCTATCAATTGCCCGACAGTAATTTGTTCACCCACCGTTTTATTTGCCTTCAAGAGAGAAGCCTCTAGTGAAACATGTGGCCCCCGGGTCTATTTTCCATCATATTTGTTTCCGATCTACTATTTTGCAATCTTTTATTTTCAGATCTATAAACCAAAAACCCAAAAATATTTAGTTACCTTTTATTTAGTTTTATCTATCTCTATCAGATCTCACCTTTGCAAGTGACCGTGAAGGGATTGACAACCCATTTTTCGCGTTGCGTGCAAGTGTTTGATTATTTGTGTAGGTGCATCTATTGGGGACTTGCGCGTTTCTCCTACTAGATTGATAACTTGGTTCTTAACCGAGGGAAATACTTATCTCTACTATGCTGCATCACCCTTTCCTCTTCAAGGGAAAAACCGACGCAAGCTCAAGAAGTACCAGGAATAATTTATGGCGCCGTTGCCGGGGAGATCTACGTCAAGCCTACCAAGTACCCAGCATAAACTCTCATCTCTTGCATTACATTATTTGCCATTTGCCTCTTGTTTTCCTCTCCCCCACTTCTAAAATGATTTTTAGACAAATACAAAAATATTTGCCTTTTTATTCGCCCTTCTTCCATTCGTCCTACCGTTTGCCTTTTGATTGCTCGTTTGTTGGATCAGTTTTTGCCATCATGTCTGGATCTGGGGAGGTTATCACTGAAAATTTTGAGGGTCCAGCTAGTATAAATCTTGAGGAAAAACATGGATCTTGTTCTTTATATCATGAAGCTAAAGCTCCCCCTAATTACAAAGCAAAAAACTTTTCATGTGGAAGATGGTAATATTATTGGGAAAAGTGTTATTCAAGAATTCTTTGATTGTACGGGAATTATGCCCATTAGTAAAAGATCTATTCTTCTCGATACAAATTGCTATGCAGATGCCATTCTCATGCTTGTCGAAAAACTAGAAAGAAAATTTGTGCACATCCATCTTGCTTTGCAAAAAGTGTTTTATGAACTTCCCAATATTTATCATTCCAAAGCTAAAAAGATTGGCACTATCATCCTTCGGCGGGAATTCGATTTTATAATACAAGAGGCTAGGGAGATTTTGATTTCTGTTATAAAGAATTTGAACACCCTCCGATTGAAGAAATCCTCCATGATAAAGAAACTATGCATTGCTTGGAATCTAGGGATTATCAATCTTATAGCGAAAATCTTAGGAGGAGGGTTCCCTACTCAGAAATCACTCAAACCTTGTACCTTAAGGCTTTTGATGAATTTGATTGGATTACAAGGAGAATTTATTTAGGGTTTAATAAGGAGTGGTTGGAAAAATGATTAAGGAACCCGTTAGAAACGAGATATATATTTTATATAATGATATATATGGTGATGATCTAGATTATGGGTTTATGAATGTCAAAATGACTAACCAAAGTCCTTTTGATGATTTAAGTTCATCTACTAGAAGGGAAACAAAGGAAATGATATATTTGTTAAGACGGGTTTTGGAAGATTTCATGAAAAAGGAATTGCATACCAAAGATGACAACATCTAGATCTATGTTTTTCTACCTAGCTAAGGGCATTAAACAATAACGCTTGTTGGGAGGAAACCCAATTTTATTTTTCTTCTTGCTTTTTGTTCCTGTTTGTGAATAAATTTATCATATTGCCTCTGGTTAGATGTGTTTTGATGCTTTAAATTTAGTGTTTGTGCCAAGTAAGACCTTTGGGATAGTTTGGAACATTGTTGATTTGATCTTGTTGAAAAATAGAAACTTTTGCACCCAGTAAAATAATTTTCATAATTCACAGAGGCATGATTTTGATCTCAATTCTTTACATAAGATTATATACAAATTTCCCAGGATGTCCTAATTTTTCATAATTTTTGGAGTTACATAGGTATACGAAGTTTACAGATTCTGTTTTCTATGTGTTGTTTGCTTATTTTGATGAATTTATGGGTAGTATCGGAGGGTATGAACCATGTAGAAGTTGGAATACATTAGATATTACACCAATATAAATAAAGAATGAGTTCACAACATCACCAAAAGTGGTGATTAATTTTCTTATGCTAACGGATCTCATGAGTTTTTCTGTTGAGTTTTGTGTTGTAAAGTTTTCAAGTTTTGGGTAAAGATTTGATGGACTATGGAATAAGGAGTGGAAAGAGCCTAAGCTTGGGGATGCCGAAGGCACCCAAGGTAATATTCAAGTACAACCAAGGGCCTAAGCTTGGGGATGCCCCGGAAGGCATCCCCACTTTCGTCTTCGTCTATCGGTAAATTTACTTGAGGCTATATTTTTATTCACCACATTATATGTGTTTTTCTTGGATCGTCTTGTATGATATGAGTCTTTGCTTTTAGTTTGCCACAATCATTCTTGCTGTACACACCTTTTGAGAGGGACACGCATGAATCGTAATTTATTAGAATACTCTATGTGCTTCACTTATATCTTGTGAGCTAGGCAATTTTGCTCTAATGCTTCACTTATATCTTTTTAGAGCACGGCAGTGGCTTTATTTTATAGAAATTTTCGAACTCTCATGCTTCACTTATATTATTTTGAGAGTCACTCCAAACAACATGGTAATTTGCTTTGGTTATGAATTTAGTCCTAATATGATGGGCATCCAAGAGGGATATAATAAAAACTTTCATATAAAGTGCATTGAATACTATGAGAAGTTTGATTCCTGATGATTGTTTTGAGATATAAAGATGGTGATATTAGAGTCATGCTAGTGACTAATTGTGGATTGGTAGAAATACTTGTGTTAAAGTTTGCGATTCCCGTAGCATGCACGTATGGTGGACCTTTATGTGATGAAATCGGAGCATGATTTATTTATTGATTGTCATCCTTTGTGTCGAGGTCAGGATCACACGATGGTTAACTCCTACCAACCCTTCCCCTAGGAGCATGCGTGTAGTACTTTGTTATGATAGCTAATAGGCTTTTGCGATAAGTATGTGAGTTCTTTATGACTAATACAGAGTCCATGGTTTATACGCAGTCTCACCCTTACACCTTTTCTAGCCTCTCTATTACCGCACAATTCTCGCCAGTGCATTACACCCACCATATACCTTCCTCAAAACAGCCACCATACCAACCTATTAGGGCATTTCCATAGCCATTCCGAGATATATTGCCATGCAACTTCCACCATTCCGGTTTTTTCTAAGTTTCTAGTTGTAAGTAAATAAAAGTGTGATGGTCATCATTATTAGAGCATTGTCCCATGTGAGGAAAGGATGATGGAAGCTATGATTCCCTCACAAGTTGGGATGAGTCTTCAAACTTTATGAAAAATAAAAGAGGCCAAAGAAGCCCAAATAAAAAAGAGAGGCCAAAGAAGCCCAACAAAAAGAAAAAAAATGAGAGAAAAGAGAGAAGGGGCAATGTTACTATCCTTTTTACACACTTGTGCTTCAAAGTAGCACCATGATCTTCATGATAGAGAGTCTCCCTATGTTGTCACTTTCATATACTAGTGGGAAATTTTCATTATAGAACTTGGCTTGTATATTCCAATGATGGGCTTCCTCAAATTTCCCTAGGTCTTCGTGAGCAAGCGAGTTGGATGCACACCCACTTAGTTTCTTTTTGAGCTTTCATAAACTTATAGCTCTAGTGCATCCATTGCAAGGCAATCCCTACTCTCTCACATTCATATCTATTGATGGGCATCTCCATAGCCCGTTGATACGCCTAGTTGATATGAGTCTATCTCCTTCATTTTGTATTCTCCACAACCACCGTATTATATTCCAGCTATAGTGCTATATCCATGGCTCAAGCTCATGTATTGCGTGAAAGTTCAAAAGGTTTGACAATACTAAAGTATGAAACAATTGCTTGGCTAAAACCGGGGTTGTGCATGATTTAATACTTTATGTGATGAAGATGGAGCATAGCCAGACTATATGATTTTGTAGGGATAACTTTCTTTGGCCATGTTATTTTGAGAAGACATGATTGCTTTATTAGTATGCTTGAAGTATTATTGTTTTTATGTCAATTTTAAACTTTTGTTTTGAATCCTATGGATCTGAACATTCATGCCACAATGAAGAAAATTACATGGATAAATATGTTAGGTAGCATTCCACATCAAAAATTCTATTTTTATCATTTACCTACTCGAGGACGAGCAGGAATTAAGCTTGGGGATGCTTGATACGTCTCCAACGTATCTACAGTTTTTGATTGTTCCATGGTATTATATTATCTGTTTTGGATGTTTTATATTCATTATTATGCTATTTCATTTTATTTTTGGTACTAACCTTTTAACCTAGAGCCTAGCACCCATTTCTGTTTTTTTCCTCGTTTTTGAGTTTCACAGAAAAGGAGTACCAAACGGAATAAAACTTTACGATGATTTTTCTTGGACCAGAAGACACCCAGAGGACTTGGAGTCCAAGCCAGAAGACCCACGAGGCGGTGAAAAGGGTGGAGGGCACGCCCCCTGCCTTGTGGCCCCCTCGGGAGTCCCCTGACATACCTCTCGTCCACTGCCGCGGGTCTCTAACCTCATGAGATCCCATATGGAGGCCTTTTCCGGTACTCTACCGGAGGGGGATTCGATCGCGAAGGGCATCTACATCAACCCTATTGCCCTTCTGATGAAGCGTGAGTAGTTTACCTCAGACCTACGGGTCCATAGCTAGTAGCTAGATGGCTTCTTATCTCTCTTTGATTCTCAGTACGATGTTCTCCTCGATGTTCTTGGAGATCTATCCAATGTAATCTTCTTTTGCCGTGTGTTTGTCGAGATCCGATGAATTATGGATTTATGATCAACTTATCTATGAATATTATTTGAATCTTCTCTGAATTCTTATATGCGTGATTTGATATCTTTGTATTTCTTCTTGAATTATCGGTTTGGTTTGGCCAACTAGATTGGTTTTTCTTGCAATGGGAGAGGTGCTTAGCTTTGGGTTCAATCTTGCATGATTTCACCCAGTGACAAAGTATGGCTAGTGAGTCACGTATTGAATTGTTGCCATCCAGGATAAAAAGATGGGGTTTTCATCATATTGCTTGAGTTAATTCCTCTACATCATGTCATCTTACTTAAGGCGTTACTATGTTCTTTATGAACTTAATACTCCAGATGCATGATGGATAGCGGTCGATGTGTGGAGTAATAGTAGTAGATGCAGGTAGGAGTCGGTCTACCTGACACGGACATGATGCTAATATGCATAATCATTGCCTTGGATATCGTCATAACTTTGCGATTTTCTATCAATTGTTCGACAGTAATTTGTTCACTCACCATATTATTCGCCTTTAAGAGAGAAGCCTCTAGTGAAACCTATGCCCCCGGGGTCTATTTTCCATCATATTTGTTTCGGATCTACCAGTTTTCAATCTTTTCATTTTCAGATCTATAAACCAAAAAGCCCAAAAATATATAGTTATGTTTTATTTAGTTTTATCTGTCTCTATCAGATCTCACCTTTGCAAGTGACCGTGAAGGGATTGACAACCGCTTTCTCACGTTGGGTGCAAGTGTTTAATTGTTTGTGTAAGTGCATCTATTGGGGACTTGCGCGTTTCTCGTAATGGATTTATACATTGGTTCTTAACTGAGGGAAATACTTATCTCTACTGTGCTGCATCACCTTTTCCTCTTCAAGGGAAAAACCAACGCAAGCTCAAGAGGTAGCACATATCTGTTTGTGCAGTTCCACTGAAATCAAACAATGTCTTGCGTAGCATGGTGGATTTTGTATTTATATGTTGCAAGGCATTGAACACGTTGGCAGCTCCATTCAAGTAGATAGTCCGGTGGCTCAAGGTGACGACGAATGATTAGAGAACCATTCGATGTATTGTGCGTGTAGAAGTATTATGGAGGACACGAACAATCTGAACAATTTGTGCAGTTCCATCAAAATCAAGCTGAGCATCCCAGTCTGCATAAATACAGAAGAAGTGTGATGAATATAATAGTGGTACGAGTTGATTAAACATACGCTCACAACTATAATCATCTTCATTATCTTAACAGGAAAAGATAGCTTCAATTAAACATTTATTCAAAACAATACAACAATATAATTAGCACAACATAACAAAGCACAATCATGTGGATGAAGGCCAATACTGACCTCGTTTGTTACAGTTGCATTGGCCACTAACTTGGTCATACCTTTCCTTGTGGAGTGAATTTTGCACTCCACGTGGTGTTGAGTTGAGTTTTCCTTGGTCTGCAGACTAGTCATGTCACCAACGTCTACTAATACTCTAAAGATTCTCGATCATTCCTTCTGTAATGTAGCGCAAATAGTGACTGCTTCTTTCTACAAAGTGGAAAGACCAACTGGCCAAATAATGCAACAGTTTGCCTTAAACACATTGGATCCTTTTGTGCAGTTCAACTAAAATCAAAGTCGAAATATAACCGAGCAAAAGTTTTGATATCCATGTATGCACAAACAGGTATAAAGGAAACAATTACTGAGAAATAACGGTTGATGACTTATACTCCCAGAAGAAAAAACATCTACCTTATCTTAATGGGAAACAAAGCATGACAGTAGCAATTCTCAAACAGTGTGATTCATTCATATTAACGAGACATTATCTTAATAATACCTTGTTTCAACATGTATAAAGAATGTTGATTCATTCATATTAACTGAGACATTATCTTAACAATACCTTGTTTCAACATGTATAAAGAACGACAAAGCAGAAAAGTACCATTCCTAAACAGTGCAACTGATTCATATTAATAGAGACATTATCTTAACAATACCTTGGTTAAACATGTAGAAAGAACTACAAAGCAGGATTGTACCATTTGTAAAACACTATAACTGATATATAATAACAGAGACATTATCTCAACAATACATTTCTTAAACATGTACTCCCACCGATCCCTAGCAGAAATGGTACTCCCGCCGATCCCTAACAAGTGTTGCAGTTTTGAACTAATATTCAGTAGTTAATTCTGAGAGTGGCATTATATCAACAAAAAGCATGAACAGTTCCAGGGGAGAGTGGGCGCAACAACACCATGTGCTTCCATCTACTTATAAAGGGGGTGATGCAGAGTTTGTTGTAACAAAGCAACAAGCATCATGTCTGGGTTGTTCCCATTTTTGTTCACTTAATGGGAAAAGATAGCAACACAATAGCTTCAATTCAACATTTATTTAAAATAGTACCACTACAAGTAGCACAACATCTCAAAGCACGTTGCACAATCATGTGGATGAAGGTTGTACTGACCTTTCAAGAGGCAGACAAGATCAAATATTAATCTGCCAACAAGAATAGGAAATCCAATCTCCTTTTGTGTAGTTCAACTAAATCAAGCAAACTTGTCGGTGTTACATTTAAGTTGAACTGCACAAAACACTCTTAAAATAGAAGTGTTTTGCATAGTGCAGCAAAAGGTCACAATAGCAACGAGTTGAATAGGTATCCCTATTTTTAAAGGTAAAAAAGAAACAATTGCTGGCCAATAAAGGAGGATGAATCATATGGCCACAAAAAGAAGCATCTACCTTATCTTGATGGAAAACAAAGTAGGACAGTAGCATTTCTAAACCGGTTGCATTGATTCATATTAACAGAGACATTCTTTTAAAATAACATTCGCTAAAAATGTAATTTACTTTTAACAGTGGCATTGCTTCAATTTTCCAGCGGCATTCTTAGATTAACAACAGCAAAATAGTCGTATGGGACATGGGACATGCCAGCACCATGTGTGTTCACACGTATAAATGGGTGATGCAGAGTATGTTGCCAAGTAGCATATCTGCGTTGGTCCCATATTTGTTCTCTTTGAACATTTTTCCTATGTGAGGGCAGTAAATCTAGTCCTGTACAAACTACCCGACCCCCCCAGTTTCTTTCCTTTCTCAACAAAGAGATCGGTTCCTTACAGATGTGTGTACTGGGTTACCCCCGTTTTCCCTTTTCGACCAACAAAGCGGCTGGATAGCCTGTCTATACTACCTTCCCTCCCTCCTTTCCTCATTGAACCACGTCCTAGATTCATGATCCACCCACCCTACCTTCTTTCCTCTTTGAACCAAGACTACAGAATCGAAATAGATCCGCATGCTAGAGCAATGACGGTTTCAAAGAAAGTCATACCTTAGGGTCATCGGGAAGTGGCTAGGCGTGCGGCGGGAGGCCGGATCTGCCCACGCTACATACGACAGTGAGGAAGAAGGGGTCGGAGGCCCTCCCGCATAGGCGCTGGGTGAAAGAGAACAACGCAGCCGGCAGTGGATTGCCTCCCTCGCCGAAGGCGACAGAGTGAACATTGCACCTACTCCCCTTCCTGGTGTGACGGGATCCGGACAGCTCCTTCACCAGCTGTGAGGGGGAGAGTGAGAGAAAGAGAGAGAGAGGCCCACGCAGTATTGTTTAGATCTGATGAAGAGGGTGAGAGATTGTGAATGGAGCAAACCCTAGCAAAGGAACGCTGAGCCTCCAGCGCGTGTATATATATGTAGTGCAGCGAGAGTGTGAAGAGTGCAAACCCTAGCGAACAAGCGCTGAGGCTCCAGCTTATATAGTACTAATATAGTGGAGTGGTATTCTTTTTCTCTCCATAACAATCATTTTAAATTGTGTATGAAATGAAACTCTTTATTTAACGTACCAATGAAGAAAACTACGATCAAGTAATAATCCACACGTCCTGGTCGCACTTCCTATCGTTCACGTGCGGTACACTACCCTTCGTTAAGTGAACAACCACACATGCGCCAAATTATCGGGAAGGTGTGAGAGTGTGTACAAATAAAGAAATTTAATTTCAGTTATTTTGTATGTACAGTTTACCCTCTCTCAGTAATTATGGTTTGTTGTGTTAAAGTTTGACTTCAGTCAAATCTAATGTGTAGAGTAAATAAAAATGGAGGGGTACTACCTCCATCCAGGTTTTTAGTCCACACCATATTTTTAATCAAAGTCTGACCACATATTTAGTTAAAAGTTGGTCAAATAAAATTATAGGGTAGGTCCAGACAAAGTTGTGAGAAGGCTTAGAAATCAATACAAAACTTTTGCTCTTATTACCAACGTCGATGCTTCTTCGAGGAAACATTTGGTTCATATCCAATTGTGTGATAAAATTGCACCAACATAAACGACTGCTCCAAGATGAACTGATGAAGGATATCGTTTTTATGGTAAAAAGCAAAGAGCACTAATGGAAGACAGCCCGTTCTTCATTGAATATCGATCAAATTCACCAGTCGATGCAGCCATGAGACGCAACCATGAGCATCGATAGCTCACCGTGGTGTG
Organism: Triticum dicoccoides; assembly: GCF_002162155.2. NCBI lineage: Eukaryota > Viridiplantae > Streptophyta > Magnoliopsida > Poales > Poaceae > Triticum > Triticum dicoccoides. Next base: position 580,158,895 of record NC_041385.1, read on the forward strand.
ATGCATCATCAATTTTGGCATCATGTTTGGGTCAGGCACCAACGAAGTTTGATAATCCTCAAAGTGGTTTGTTTCTTCTCGGTAGTCAAGCTCAAGAAATGAAGAACTAAGCAACAGTGGCCATCCAATTTTGTGCAGTCCCACTAAAAATTGAGGAAGACATGCCCGAGTATGGAGATACGCATCCCTGTTTGCAAAAATAAAAAATGATATTTAAGTAGTGTCTTTACTTTGTATTAACAGTGGAACAAGATTGACAGCGGCATCTTAATTGTCAATAAGAATTAATGAAACATGCACCAAAAAATAGAAGCATCATGATTATCTTGTTGGGAACTAAAGCAGGATACCCGAAAAAGAAACTAAAGCAGGACAGAAGCATTTATCGACGCCTCTACATGGGCATTGCTTCATTTTACCAGTGATAGTTTTAGATTAGCAGCAGCAATACGAGCATATGGACAATGTCCGCAAACCACAATGTACTTTTTGTCAAAAAAATATGTATACCTCCACCGATGCATAAATGATAAACCAGGACAACTTTTGGAGTGGCCTTTCCTCTATAATAGTAAAATAGGTGATGTTGGACAAGCCGCCGAACCCTAGCTACTATACATGGGGAGCTGGGGAGTAGTGGTATATAAGAAAAACCGCATGCAGAGTACAATGAAGCATGAAATCCAAAAGAAGTTATACCTCAGGTGGGCGAGATGTGGATTAGGCGGGCGGGATCTGCCCAGACGACGACAGCGAACAAGGGTGTGGAGGACCTTCGTCTGCACCGGTGCCGGCTCAAAGAGGATGGTGCGCATCGGCTTCCTCCATCGACGATCTCCTCACCTACCGCAGGGGACGGGATCCGGCCGGATCTGTGACCACTGGTGAGGAGAGAGATAGAGTGGACACTGTCATCTTGTTGAGATATGGAGAGGGTGAAAAAGCGAGATGCGAGAAACCCTATCAAACAAGCGGCTATATATACAATGGAGTACAAACATCTCTCCATAACAGTGGGTTTAAATAGAATACGCGCGTTCCCAGAAAAAAGAAATGAAATCTAGCGGACTGTCGGTGTACTAAAGTAGGGGCACTCCTTTGTACCCCTTACTTGTGTGCGGGCAGTCAGAGCCACAGGCCGAAGCCACACTTAGCAGGGCAAAAGGGAGGAGTCGAAGCCACAAAAACAATCAGCGCAACGCTAGAGACCGAGACCACAGAAAGTAGATGGACGAAGTAGGATTCCCCCGGCAAGACCCTTGCCAGGGCAGCCTCAGCAGCCCCGCAAGACCCTTGTTGGGGTGGCTCGCCCACACCAACGGAGCGAGCCACCCTTGAACCCACGGTCTCCAACGCCATCAACCACGTTGGGACAGGGCTCGGAAGGCACCTCCATGGTGGCATGCAGATCTTTGTGAAGACAAAGAATATTCAAGATCAGATGAGGATTGGAAGGCAACGATCCTCGACAAGATCCTTGCCGAGGAAACCCGCAAGACCCTCGGCAAGATCCTTGCCGGGGGCGACAAGGCGCCGCGATAAGACCATTGCTGGGCCACCCGGCAAGGCCCCTGCCGAGGGCGTCAGCGGGGGCACTGCCAGGCCCGCGCCAACCAAGTCTCCACCGCCGTTCACATGCAGCTGCCAGCCCAACCAGCTGGGCAGGCACCTGCGTGGCGACATGCAGCTTCCAGACCAACTCAGCACGTGCCTGCGTGGCGGCATGCAGATCTTCGTGGAGGCTCCACCACCGCGCCACCTCAGCTGCTTGCCTGCCTACATGGCGCCGCATGCATCGCTGGCCAGGGCACGTGTCAAAGCGAGGAGGAGCGGCGACGGACAGGACGTGCCTCGCTTCCGTCCCCGATAAAGCAAGAGGACACCTAAGCTACGCATTAAATGTGCCTTGTCCTGTAATACAAGCGATAAGCTCATAGCACTGTAGGCCTTTCCACCTCCTGTGTGCCACTGTGGCAGCCCCTTTCGACTATAAAAGGAGGCCCATGGCGTACTGGAGGGGGATTCGGTTATTTTGAACCACACAGCCACCGTAGCTAGTTTAAGAGCTCAAGAACACTCAATACATCCACCAAAGCAGGACTAGGGTTTTACGCATCCTCGCGGCCCGAACCTGGGTAAACGATCCTTGTGCTGATTGCTAATCCTGCTCTTCACACAGCCCTGCGCCCCGCAACCGCAGAAGGGATCCTCGTGATCCCATAGGTGTCGTTTCCCACCGACATCTTTGGCATGCCATGTAGGGGACTTCACAATTGTGAGAATCTGGTTTAACAGCCGGCCTAGCGGCTTCCCGCGGCTGTGGTCGCCGGAGGAAAAGGCAGCCAAATGAGCGACGCTGCCTACGAGCACGAAGGATGCCTATGTATAAGGTTATCATCCTCGGAGATTCTGCCTATGTATGGAAAACCTGTACGCAGAGGGGCCCTCCCGCAATTGGCAACGCCCTTGTTCTGTTTCGAGTCCGCTCAACAGCTCAAGTGGCCGCGTCGAGAGCGGCAGGGTAGCCTTCCGCAATTAGCAACACTCTCGACTCTGACTCGAGTCAAGCTCGACAGTTCGAGCGGCCGCGTTAAGGGTGGTAAGGTGGTTCGCCCAGCAGCAACACACCCGGTAGGCCAATGGGAATCCGTCCTCAAGACGCCACCCTGGGTTTACGCGCTGGCAAGCCTACCCAGTTAACGTAGGGTGGACATACAAAGGAAAATCAAACAGGAAAATAACATGCATAATGTCAGAAGTACTGCAGAGTTATATTACAGAAATTGTCGCCGCGGTTCTAACTAAAGATAGCAATTGTCTTGGTCATGAACCTGCAGCGGCGATAAGAAACGGGGTGCCTAGTCCTGGCGCTGCCCCTCCAACCTCTTGATTCCGTCGATGTGGCTGATGATGGGCTTGATACGCTCCTTGAGCGCCGCGATGTCCGCATCCTCCGGCAAGCTCTTCAGCGCAACTTCAAAGTTGAGGTCAGGATGCCAGTGCGCTATCCTGGCAAGCACCTTGGTCATGGCGCCCCGGCAGAGCATCCGGGACTCCTCGGCCAGGGAGGCCGCCTGGTTGGAGTGAGGCCGCTCCAAGGCGCCGACGACCCTCTCAAAGAAGAGGGTCAGGTTGGTGTTGGGGCTCAGGCTCGTCTCTGGGGCGTACCTCATGTCCGACATCCCCATGGTGGCCAGCTGCGTGGTGGCCGAGTTCGCAATGACGGCAAGGCGTCCGAGCCAACGCTTCTCGCCGTCCACGTGGTCGTTAAGGTTGGCGGCCTCATTCCTCTGCAGCTGCTTCTTGGTCTCCAGGTCCTTGGTCAGGGTCCCCTCTCGGGCCTTGGCCTCCGACAGCATCTTCTCGAGACCCTCCTGCTTCAGCCTGAGGTCTCTGATGGAGTTGTTGGCCTAGGAGAGCTCTCCGGCCCTGCTGACGGCCATGCCATGCACCTCTGCCAGGGCGCTGTCGAGCGTGTCCTTCTCCTTGGACAGCTTCAAAGTTTGCTCCTTCAGCTTATCCCGCTCCGCCTCCAAATCCTTCACCCTGTTGCCATGGGCTAGGGCCTGGGCGTCGAGCGCCTCCTTGTGCTGGTGCTCCAGCTCCTGGGTCTGCGCCGCAGCAAGCTTCTCCACCTCTTCATCCTTGCTGCGGAGCATGGCGGTGAGCTTCTCCTCGCGCGTGGCAAGGTCCTCCTCCAGGGAGTTTAGTGCGGCCTCGTGCTTCGTCCGGGCGGCTTCGGCGGCGGTGGCCAAGTTCCTCGCCGTCTCATGGGCCTTCTCGACATCGGCCAGCTTCATGGTGAGCTCCATGTCACGCTTGGCCAGCTCGCACTAGGCGGCCTTCAGCTCGTCCTGATCCTGGCGGAACCAGTCCTGCATCTCGGTGACGCGCTCCGGGAAGTCCGCCTCCGCCTTCTCCACCACAACCATCCTGGACTTGGCCTTGTCCAAACGGGTGCGGTGGAGCGCCTGGAGATTTCGGAAGCTGGCGCCCATGGCCTGGAGCAGCCGCTCCTCCTGGGAGCCGTCGCCATCAACGCTCAACTCGTCGACAACCTCGAGCCCGACCGCGGCAAGCACTTCATCGTCAAACATCTCTCCCTCGACGGGTGTCCTGGTGCTTGACGCGCCTGGGAGGTGGATGAACAAGTCGTCGCTCACCCTCAGATACCTGCCGGAGCCGGAGGCGGCGAAGGAGGAGGGCTGGTCATCAACAACCTCCTCCTCGGTAGAGGCCTTGCCGGTCTCCCCGGCAGGTCCCTTGCCGGGATCGCCGGCGGGCCCCTTGGCGGCGCGCCCTTGGCGCTCTCCTCGGCGGCGATCTTCTCGGCCTGCGCCGTGGCATCCTCGGCGACATCATCGATGACAGTATCGAAGTACTCTGGGTCCACCGAGGGGAAGTCTGAATGCCAAGAAGGGGATAGGGTGGGGCCAAGATCACAGGCCACTAAAAAAGAAGAAAGAAAGAACGCAAGCACTAACGGAAAGCGAGTGGCTTACCCTTGCCAAGCCGAGAAGCAGAAGTCCCCTCTCCTCCAAGGTTCGACATCGAGGCGAAGCCACCGGCGCCCGCGTTCTCCTCCTCCTCCTCCTCCTCCGTGTGCATGGGCTCGGTGCTTGGCGCCCTTGCCGGGGACGCCCCTCGGTGCGGCGTGGTCGATGGGGGCGACGCGCTGGGAGAAGCCCTTTGTGGCTCCCCTTGCTGCTGTTACCCTCCTACACCCATAGCATGGTCAGTACCAAAGTATCATACCTCTAGCGCATGTCGACGAAGGACAGGTGATGGACTCACACTGGGGGCTGGGCTGGGGGCTGCTGTCCGGGCTGCTCAACACCTCCAGTGGCGTGCCGGAGGTGCCTGCCGGGGGCTGGCCGCTCGTCGAAATCCTGGCCCTCTTCGCCCTTTGGGCCAACGTCTCCATGTCCCTGCGGGATGAAGATGATTCAGAATAGGCGGCACCATTTGAGGAAATGGAGAAAACAAAAAAAGAAAAGAAGGGGGAAAAGCAGAGGTTACACTTCCTCCTCCTCCTCTGCTGCTTTCCTCTTCCTCTCCGGGCCGAGGGGTCCAAAGTCAAAAGCAATTCCCGCGCCAATGTCTGCCGGCAAGGGGGGAGGCGGTGGCGTCTGGGCACGCTTGGACGACGACGAAGCAGATGCCTTCCTCTTCGCCGCCACGGCCTTCACCGCCTTCTTCGTCGCCGCTGCCCTCGTCTGACGCACATATGTCTCCTGGGCCTGCCGCAGCTGCGCAGCCCGGCCGGGACAGACCGGCTCGCCAGAGGTGGCCCGCTGCAGGACTCGCCCTCTTCCAGTAACTAGAGGGTCGGCGGTCGCGGTCTCCTCCCCCTCGTCCTCCTCCTCCGATGAATCGTCGACCATATCCTCGATGAGGGGAGCCCCGGTGTCGGCGCCGCTGGCCTCCCCAGCAGCCGCCGCCCACCGGGCAAGCTCTTTTTCCTCCGCTTCTGCCGCGGCCTTGTTCTCCACGCCGCCGGCACTGCCGGCCTCCTTGGCGAGCTCCGCCTCCGCCACCCTGGCAGCGATGTAGTCCAGCTCCGCCTGGGAGGTGTCCTGGATGAGCCGCGGCTCGGCGGTGACGTACCCCTCGTGCAAGGTGTCGAAGAATTGCTACACCTGGAGCTTGTCTAGCTCGACCCAGCTCGGGTCAAAGCTGTGCGCATTGAAGTCTGGTATCATGGCAATGATGTCAGACCAGCGAGAATTGTTGCATAGCGGGACCACTCCCGCTGGAAACTTGAAAAGGGGCCCTTTGACAACCTTGTCGGCCTTCGCGGCAGCCCTCACAACCTTGCCGGACTACTCAACCTCGCCGTCGTCATTGACCTCAAGCTGGAAGATCCGTTGGCAGAGATGGGCGTGCCTCAGCACCGTCGGGTTGTGGTCGAGGCCGGGGCGGAGCCTCGTGATGTCAGCAGCATTCGTGAAAAGCCAGGACGGCCTCCCCTTGTTGTGCAGAGGAGCAATTCGGCGGCAGATGAAGTCAGCCCCGATCATTTCAAGGTTGAGCCTCGCCTCGGTGAGCTAGAGGATCCTGGTGGTGGTAATCATGAGCTTCTCGTCATCGGCATCGACGTCGCCCCTGTCGTTTCCACGGACCGGCGGCTCCCGGCGAACCTCACAGAATGCTGGCGGGTCCTCCTCCTCATTCCAGCACCACCGACCCCTTCACTCTTCCCACCTCTCCTCGTGGCGCCCTCCGGGTACGTCCCCTTGGCCCTCGGAATCCAGGTGACGCAACCGGAGATGGCGCCCCCTTTTGGATCCGAGGGGAGAAGTAGTGGCGGAAGAGCGCCGTGTTGGGGTGCACCCCGGTGAAGCCCTCGCAGAGGTGTGTGAAGAGAGCCATGCACGCCACGGCATTTGGAGTGAAATCCAGAAGACGGAAGCCGTAGGTGTGCATAATGTCATTGAAGAAATCGAAGAAGGGGGGACAGAGCCTACAGGAGAAGTAGTCGACAAAGAAGGGATACCGATTTGGGGCGGCCTCGACATTGGAGGGGATGACGCACGTGGCTGGATGCCTCATCGTTTCCCCCCGTGTTCACCCCCCACAGAGATTTGAAGGACTCCCGGAGCTCAAACACATCGACCGTCGAGGGGAAGTAGGCGAACTGCGCCCGTCGCGCCACCAGCTCGCTCTCTGGCTGCTCCGTCGCCCCGGCATCTTTGGCCACTCCCTTGCCTTTGGTGGATTTGGGCGCCATGGCGGCTGCGAGAAGCAAGAGGGTAGAGCATGATGGAAGCGCAACGACGGTGGACGAAGACGGGGGGCTTGAGAAGGAGGAAGAAAGGGGGCGGCGGTTCCAATATTGGGAAAGACGCTGGGAAGGGGTAAAGTGAGCAGCGCGCCCGCGGTTATTCCCTTTTACGGGGAAGGCGCTGGCCGCCTCCTTTCCAATTAACTGCGATACGACGCATGCATACGGAAGCTGCCCCGCGCATGCCCCCCACGTCACGCATAACCTCCCCCATGTCGCACAGGTCATGGGGAAGCGCAGGGGGCAGAAAGTTACTGCGGTTAAAACCGCCCCGCCTGCCCGCGCACCGTTTTGGGCCTAGCCCAACAACGCATTGCGCCTATGTGTGGCCCAGGCCCGGGGGCTCCTATCGGTGCACTAAAATAGGGGCACTCCTTTGTACTCCTTACTTGTGCGCGGGCAGTCAGAGCCACAGGCTGAAGCCACACTTAGCAGGGCGAAAGGGAGGATTCGAAGCCATAGAAACAATCAGCGCAATGCCAGAGACCGAGACCACAGAGGGCAGCAGATGGATGAAGCAGGATTCCCCCAGCAAGACCCTTGCCGGGACAGCCTCAGCAGCCCCGTCAAGACCCTTGCCGGGGCGGCTCACACACACCAATGGAGCAAGGCACCCTCGAACCCACAGTCTCCAACGCCATCAACTACATTGGGCCAGGGCTCGGGAGGCACCTCCATGGTGGCATGCAGATCTTTGTGAAGACAAAGAATATTCAAGATCAGATGAGGATTGGAAGGCAACGATCCTCGACAAGATCCTTGCCGAGGAAACCCGCAAGACCCTCGACAAGATCCTTGCCGGGGGCGACAACGCGCCACGACAAGACCCTTGCCGAGGGCGTCAGCGGGGCCACTGCCAGGCCCGCGCCAACCAAGTCTCCACCGCCGTTCACTTGCAGCTGCCAGCCCAACCAGCTGGGCAGGCACCTGCGTGGTGGCATGCAGCTTCTAGGCCAACTCAGCACGCGCCTGCGTGGCGGCATGCAGATCTTTGTGGAGGCTCCACCACCGCGCAACCTCAGCTGCTTGCCTGCTTACATGGCGCCGCATGCATCGCTGGCCAGGGTGCATGTCGAAGCGAGGAGGAGCGGCGACGGATGGGACGGGCCTCGCTCCCGTCCCTGATAAAGCAAGAGGACACCTAAGCTACGCATTAAATGTGCCTTGTCCTATAATACGAGCGATAAGCTCATAGCACTGTAGGCCTTTCCACCTCCTGTGTGCCACTGTGGCAGCACCTTTCGACTATAAAAGGAGGCCCATGGCGTACTGGAGGGGGATTCGGTTCTTTTGAACCATGCAGCCACCGTAGCTAGTTCAAGATCTCAACAACACTCAATACATCCACCAAAGCAGGACTAGGGTTTTATGCATCCTCGTGGCCCAAACGTGGGTAAACGATCCTTGTGCTGATTGCTAATCCTGCTCTTCTCACAGCCCTGCGCCCCGCAACCGCAGGAGTGATCCTCGTGATCCCATCGGTGTCGTTTCCCACCGACACGGACAACTCATTGTTTAACGTACCAAGAAAGAAAACTCGATCAATAACACGCCCCCGCTTCCAGGTCGCAGTTTGTATTGCTCACCTGTGGGCCCCGACCCTCCATTATTAAGTGAACAAATTAAAGGGTCAAATTATTACATACGTAAGCTGCCTCTTCGTGTACAAATGCGTTCTATTGTGTACTCGCGGGTATCTCGAAGGCAGAGTGAGTGCGTGTACATTTCTTCTTGTACGTCATACTCCATTGATCTCACTTCATACTGTTTCCCACTCCTATGATTTTCCTATCCTAGGAACAAAATGAGGCGGTACTAAGTTTGTTTGTGTGTGTGTGTAAGGAGAACGAGACATCGATGATGTGTGCGAGTAGTCGCGAGAGTCGTCGCGCACACACACATACACATAGACATGCATATCCGTGTTTACGTAAAATTCCATCTCCATCTCCAATCACATTTGTCCGACTGGCATATTATTTATGTTATTAATTTCGTAGCAATATTTACGTACAACATCTCTTGTTTGTGGGCGTCTGGACCACTGCCACGCCTGCTCCTGACTGCCCTGGCCAACCCGAATCCTCTTCATCACCCGCGTGCGCTTCCCGCCCGAAACGGTCAGTGTCGCATTCATGCCCGGCCAGAGCGGACGCAACCTCTCAGTCTCTCACTAGCGCTGGCATTGAAGCGGCGCGCCGGCCGAGAGAGTGCCACCCGCGCCACTACCTGGTGCACGCGACTGCTCCACGTTCAAACGTCGCCACGGCCGGCCACAACATGCATGTAAAAAAGTCCTTGGGAGTCCGTGCTACAGCTAGCTGTCCTCCCCCTCTTTGTCAATCTCTTCCAATAGTGCTAGTACTCAATGGCGCGATCCATCGACAAATAGGCGGGAGAGTTAACGTATACTCAGTTTGCGGTGAGTGGCATGCCGAGCGACGGTGTGGGGTGGAGGAGGGTGAGACACGAATGCGACAGACATGATTTAAATGTTGGTTTTGCTCGATGGCGCGATCGAACAAAACGAAACGTTCATTTCCAAAAGAATATTGTACTGCATAAGAGAGATAGAGTGATGGTTTTCTTCTTCCGTCCAATAACTATATCGGGTCTATGTGATTTGGCGGCTCATTGGTCACTATTACTGCGGCGGAAGAGCATCGTAGAGCACCTCCACTCTTATTTATTCTGTGGTAAAACTAACTTTCTTCACTCTTACACCGGAGGAGTACGAAACACGGCAACCCAGTGACTACATGGCCCACCTCCCACATCACCATATTCCTTGGACATCGTGCGACACCTCAAGTCCTTTTTCTTTGTGTAGTAGTACATTTTAACACATGAACCACCATACACTCTTACATACTACCTCCGTCCTGGTTTATTACTCCCCTGTGTAATTTATGCATGATACTAGTATATGATACTCCCCACTATGACTAGCCTTATACGTATACAAAAAAGGACCGAAGGGAGTATGAAGCCTTATGATTTTGTTTCATGTATGTATCTGACTCCAAGGTTGCCCCGTTACAACATTCCATCAAATACAAAGGAAAACTAACACGCATGCTATTGCATCTCATAATTCACAGATCATAGCCAATATTAACTTCACAACTAAAGAAAAGTTTTGAGAGTGTGTAAAAAAACTACTGATGGGGTCTCTACGCCGTAAACCCAAAACCCTAAACAAGATTTAATTTCCTGGCTAGGTAGAACCTGTCGAAGGAAAGAAGCCTGGCACCCTCGGATCATATGATGCTTTTGTGCTGTTCCACTAAAATCGAGCTGAGCATCCCTGTTGGTAAAGATATTGAAGAAGTTTGATTAGAATAATAGTAGTGGCACTAGTTCATGAGACATAAACTCATCACAAATATAAGCCGGTGGAAGTAGAGAAAGATCCACATGGAGATGGAGCTACGTGGGGAGCTGCGACAGTGGAGCAAGTCGGCTCCAAAAGGAAGTTGTACCTTGGGTGTCGGGGTGTAGCTAGAATGGCGGTGGGAGGCGACATCAGCCCATACCGCGGGGACCCCCGATCGGGATGCACAGACAGTGGGTTTTGTCCCTCGCTGCTGTCGACCGCGTCTACGCAGAACATCGTCCCCTTCCCTTGGCAGTGGGATCAGGCCGGATTTGTGACCAGCGGTGTGGCCACCGTTGTTCTATGCTTGTGAAGAGAGCAACCCAAGCAAACAGGCTTGTACCTTAGGCTCCAAATAGTGTATATATAGTGGAGCGGTTTTCTTTTTCTCTCCATATCAACCATTTTATATTGCGTACATGTCATTGAGGAGTGAAATGATGGTTGCTTCGTCCGACTAACTTACTGTGTGATTTCACTGCTCCTGAGTGGCCCCTACATGTACTCCCCCTATGTGTATGACCGTTCTCGAGTCTCACTTGTACTTATCCCTATTTTCTTGCATGACACGTAGATAGGATGCACAAAGAGGAATTTTGTTATTGCACGTTGTTACGTACTACTAGTAGTACCTACTCCCTCCTTCCGATTCACTACTAGTACTCCCTCCGTCCTGGCTTATGGGTCCCCTTTGTACTCAATTCATGGGCATGTTTTACTCAACAAATTGTCTTTAGGCTAGTCATAGTGGGAGTAACTTAGGTACTAGTAACATGACACATCCCAAGACAAATTTGCTTATGTGGCATGGAGTTAATGAGGGGAGAGATGCTTGTGGTAACATAATATGTTACTGTAACATAACACACCCCGAGGTAAAATGAGTCTATGTCTCAATTAATGAACGCTTGTATGTTAGCATCCATATGTTACTACCCATTATGAAGGTAGTAATATGGACTAGTAACAAATGCATGTTAGTAGTCTAAGTTACTCCCCACTATGACCAACCTTACCAACGTATTAATATCGGGAATGCATGCGTCAACAACGAATGATTAAACCTTGCATGCAACTATTTGACAAAGCATTGACTTATCAACATGTGAATGTGAGGGACTACAACCTCGTGCATGCATGCAACAGTCACACGTACACATGGACGTAAAAAAGCGCGCGACACCTTAATGCATGCATGTCGGAGCACATGACAGAACACACACGGTCACGCTCAAGTGCTCAACCTTCACATGCATGCACACACATACTCAGCCAGGGTGAGCTAGTGACCGTATAAACACCGGAAAATGTTTATATTGACCGCAATGAGCGTATTATGAAGTCCACTGACTATATTTTTACAAATATACAGTGTCGGACAGTGTATTTATATCATTTCAAATTAAGCCATATTAGCCGGAAAGGTGGCAGTATCGACTAGCATTACTTTGTTGTGTCCCGTCAACTTGCAGAACGAGGAGAAGCTTGCAGGACGGGAGAAGCTTGCGCGCGGTGGATCACAGTACAAGCAGAAATTTTTAACTAATGCAATCTCTCCCTCGCTCAGGCGGTGGACGTGCAACAGTTAATTTGGTGTCAGATTGCGAGAAGCATACATTTTACTAGTACCATTATTATTCAACTTCCCGAAGAGGCGAACAACCAGGTGCAAAGTTTACTATAGTAGTACTCCGAGTACTAGTATTACGTAGTACTATTAGCACTACTATACAGGTAGTACTACTAGGAATCGGGTGGAGCGTCTGCACTCTAATTTTATTGTAATATGTTATAAAGCAATCTTTAACACATCATCTTCTCTTCGAGGGTTCTCTCATGTGTAATGGAAGTTGATTGCATGGAACACTCGCCACAATTCTCGCTTAATTATGGCTCCTATCCTGTTAGAAATAAGAGCGCTCAATAATATTTTCTCTTTTTTTGTTATTAGCATGAAAATATGTTAGCAAACCTTGCGGCGCATCTTTGTGTGAATCGTGCTTGCTGCACTTTGAATGTGATCGAGAGCTGGCTTGATGAAACACCTTGTTTCCTTCTTTTTTTTGTGGGGTATCTCGCTTCCTAGTGACCAGTCTCTTGGATGATTGTACTAAGAATGCTTATATATGAATAAAGCTCTCTCATTTACTCACAAAAAAGATTAAGCCATATTAACCGAAAAGGAAGGAGTATGGACTAGCACTACTTTTTGGTGTGTCCCGTCAACTCGCAGAACGAGGAGAAGCTTGCAGGACAAGGTGAAGCTCGGTTACGCCCTCTACGTCTACCTCAAGCTCAGTGGCTCGCAGGACGAGGAGAAGCTTTTGACTAACGCTACCTACCCTCGCCCAGGCGGTGGACGTGCATCAGTTCATTCGGTGTCAGATTGCCAGAGGCATACACTATAGTACCATCATTGTTCGACTTCCAGAAGAGGCGAAGAGCCAAGCGCAAGGTTTAGTAGTACGAGTACTACTACTAGTATACAGGTACTAGGAACCGCATGGTGGAGCGTCTGTACTCTTATTTTATTTTAATCTCTGATAAAGTACACATTTATTTGGGAGAAGTGCGGAAAACGGTAGCCCAATAGTACTATTAAAAAACATCGAACATGTAATGATGATATTGATCAACCATGCTCGTATATATGTTGGCCTCCATGCGAGCCCGTTTGTGTGTTCTCGCTCCTCGTCTCTCTCAAGGTGCGGCGGGTTGGCCATTTTGCCGTCAATTGAGATCGTTTTGCTCACGCTCCGGTCCCACATGTTAGTGATATCACTACAAATAAAAGACACTTCCGTGATGATACGTGTTTGTCATAGTAGGTCACGGCTTCTGTCATCCAGGTACATCCATGACGATTTTGTGACAGAATCAAGATAGTCAAACCTGTGCTGTCATAGAAGTGTTCCATGACATTACCAAAATTATCATCACGGAAGTGTCCACTTCCATGACGATAAATGGCGCGTCATGAAAGTGATTTTGTCAAGGGTGACCGACACGTGGCTTCCACTTTAATGGGTCGCCGTTAAGCAATCGGGTCCGGTTTTGGATCTGATAACCCGTTAACAGCCCGGACAAACGAGGATTTTCCACGTGTAAAATTCTCATTGGCCGGAGGAAACACGTGTTGGCTCACCGTTGGTACAGATGTCATCCACTCATTGGATAGGAGGCGCCTATGATAGGTCGACACGTGGCACGGCCCAACAGTAGCCCATTCCGGTGAAAAGGTCGGCCCAGTAAAAATTAGCAGGCCGGCCCATATAAGGCCTACTTGTGTCAGGTCCATTTAAGCCCATGACCCATACGAGATGTGCCAATTCGGCCCGTCAACGGCCCATTAAAGATTTGACACCATTGCAGCCCATCGTCAGTTCGAGCCCGTTAATAGCCCACTATATATTTGGGCTCAATATCGGCCCGATGTGATTTTGGCCTGTTAACGACCCATTCAAGGGATGGGCCAATTTTCAGGATGTACATCTTTCGGCCTTTTAGCGACCCATTTAAGTGTTGGGCCAACTTCCGGCCCATTGTGTCTTTCAGCCTGTTGACGGCCCATAAATGAGTTGGGCCATTTGTAGTCGGACCTTAGTTTTGGCCTTTTAGCGACCCATTTAAGTGTTGGGCCAATTCCCGGCCCGGTGTGTCTTTCAGCCTATTGACGGCCCATAAATGAGTTGGGCCATTTGTAGTCGGACCTGAGTTTTGGCCTTTTAACGGCCCATGCTCTTCATGGTCCACAATCTGCAACCTCGGCGCGAATGACGCCCATAAGCATGTGGGCAAGTTCTTGCTGCTTTGCTACGTTGTCTCTGAAAACATTGATCAGTTGTTGTTGCACACGAATGTGCAACTCTGATTCCTCCACCATTTCCATCATTGCTTCAGCCATTAATTGGTTCACAAACATACATTTTTTCCGTTGCATTTGATACAGAGGAAATTGAACAGATTCAAATGGCGATTTTGGCAGGCTTGTATTATTGATAGTGGAGAGTGTCTCGACCACTGCATCATAACATAAATGAGGAGGGGAACCGAACAGATTAGTCATGAGTTATTTCCATATTACTTGGCCTAGATTTATTGGAAAGAAACAATGGGGTTGCCTTGCTGTTTTCAGAGTTTGTCTTCTTATCTTCAGCCGCCTGCACCAAATTAACACACTAGCATTGCTATCATTGGTCAGGTGAGATAATAGGAAAGCAACATTGACACAACGAACATTTGGGCAACCAGACCACACCAGCCTACACCAAATTAACACAATATGGCAAATCTATCATCAGCCAGGTAAGGTAATACGAAAGCAACATTGACACAATGAATGAATGGGCAACCAAAGCAGCACTACAATTCAGTAATGTGCATGATATCAGATAGTACACTCATGCATCTCAGTATGCAAAACTACCAGGCAGTTTTCCTTACAAAAATCAACATTGTCGCCTTTAACATTTTGCTACAACTGAATTTAGATCAGATAAAGGTTGGATTCACACCGATTAACAAAATACATTCAGATGTGAAAATATAGTGATATACAGCAGGTACTTACATCAGCATTGGAGCACACAGAATTCCCGCAAGATACTTTCCTCGAATACGATCCCAATGGAGGGAATTTTCTATCGTTTAACCTTATTTTCTAAAAGAGAGATGGGTAAGAAACATGTAAAAAATATGATCAGAATGCTATAAAATTTCATGATGCGAGGATACGCACACGCTTCTTAGAATGGAGTTGACATGTTTTTGTTGGACTGGAGCGGACTAGTTCTTTGGCCAATGGAATCTGCTTATTATCAGTGGGAGTTGGGTTTCTCTGTGCTGATGCAGTATCTATGAAAACTGGAGTTGGTTTATTATCTCCTAGCGTTTGGATCTTTTGCAAAGACCTGGTTTGCAACACTTCAGATTCTAACATAGCCATCTTCCCCTTGCATGCCTTATATAGAAGAATGGTGCTTCAATTATAAAACATGCTACAGCAAAGATGGAATAGGTACTAAAGAATACAAAGGCATGACATATTGACATGTATTCCCTCCATCTGGAAATAAATGGATGGGTCTAGGCGTATTTCAGTTGTAGATACGTCCAGTTTTATCCATTTTTGTGACATGTAATCCGGACAGAGGGAGTATGATGTAAGAGCTAGGGATACGACAGGACAACAGTGTAAAAAAACACTACTTGAATGTAAAACTATATGCTAGCGGAATACATTACAGAAAAACACTAAGGAAACATATGCGTGTTTGATTGGGAAACTAAGATGGCATTGCAAGAGACCACTAGAACAACACTTCAATGTAAAAAAGGAACATGGTATGGTAGACAGATGAAGTACATACTGATGAATAACAATGCATAAGATATTAAGAAGCATGATGTCCAAACTAAGCAGATGGCATTGCTATAGAGTAGAATGACAGTACTTGAATTTGAAAGCATGTTATCATTAATGGAATAGGTACTGAAAAACAGGAAAGCATGCCTTATTTACATGCATGATCAGCAGGCAAAGCACAAGGCATTGCAACAGAGTAGATGCACTCCAGGACATTATATGCATGCTATACCCATATCAAGGGCCAAGTTAGAGCAAGTAACTTATGGGGTGAATAGGATTCGTCATCTTTCTGCAAGTCTTGTGAAGAACTGCCTTTACATGTTCCATCATACTGGGTATCATTGACGTCAAGTTTGTTGGCTGTTACAGTGCTCCACGAGGTTCTTGTGGATAAATCAGTGTGTGCAATTATATCTGACATGCATGGGAGACAACTAGTAGTTAGATTTATGTAATGAGTGCATGTAGGAGATGACATAAATAGTAGGACTGGGGTTAACTAGCAGCAACAGGTCTCAAAAACTAAAGGGAGAACACATATGAAAGGTACATAATATGTATCGTTTGTACTCGAGATTAACTAGATGACACACAAAAGTAATAAGGAACAACATAGGTTATACTAGAAGTGGTATAATACTATAATCACCAGCCTGTGGGATAGCATTGGCTGATGGATGATAACTATGGAACAACGTTACCTAAAGAACAAGTCTCTTAGCTGAAATATGGAACAACATTAACTCCTGAACAAGACCCGTAATAGATCAGCATGAATATACAGTGAAGATAATCTACTTTCAATGCTTAGATGAATAACAAAGCCATAAATGTTGCACACAAGTAAGATGAGGGTACAACCTATCTGGCCACCATCTATAGGAGTGAGCATCATGTGTTGACTTGTCGATGGCCCTGCAGTTGTTGTGGCTGTCCATGTCGGTCACACGCATTCGACGCATGGAACTGTTGAGTGGGGATTATAGCTCCCTTCTCGTGCATGCTTCCCTTGTTGGAGCAGCTGCGGTGAGTGGGAAGACGGTATGGCTGAAGATGCAGAAAACGCATAATGTTAAGAACGACACATCTCTCTGATCTGAAGAAATACCCTAAGAGATCAACAGAAAGGCACGAGAGTAGTCACACGTTTGTTGACTGAATACTAAACTGGGGTCACATGATTTTATTTTATTTTGGTACTGTCCGATCTACGCCGGATGGCTTGATGGCCGTCTTGTGCCTCCCAGCTGACACTGTTCGGAATCTTCCCCGAAGAGCCAGTGACCACCGGCAGAGCAGCCTGCCTCCGTTGTTCGTGGCCCCGACCAAAACCCCGCTACCCGCCCACCGCACTGCTGTGGTTGCGCCGCTCCCGGCCAAATCCACAAAGACTCGTCGTCATCCAGAACCGGCAGCGGCAGTACCTTCAACCCACGCAACTCTAAGATAGACATGTAAGCGCTCTTCCGCGGCGAGCTTGCGCCCCCGCACCCTTACATTAGACACCAACCAACCGGCAGCCTAGGAGCTCCGCCGGCTCGAGGGGTGCTGCTTCCCATTGGGAATCGATTGGCCCAGAATAAAAATTCAGACAACTGACACCTAAATAAAGTGATTTGAGATGAGGGTGCGACCTATCTGGTGGCCTGGTGAAGTAGGCAGCTTCAGCTGCCTAATCGGTGAGGCCGGCGCGGTTGCGGTGGCTACGGGTGACAGGGAAGTAGAGATGTCGCGATGGTCGACGGCTACTGGGAAGCAGCGCCGGGGCTCTGGACGGGTCCAAAGTTGGAGCTGCTCTGGCACCGTGACCAATGGAGGGGGTGAATCAGCTCGGGTACAGTTCACTCGGCCATCGTCGAGGCAGCTCCGGCAACACGGAGTAAAAGGCACACGACCCAGTGCATGACAGCAAATGGACAGCGTCTCCGGCATTAGAGAGGAGGGCGGCTGTGAATTTGGTGTGATGCGGGCGCCATGGAGGAGGGGCTGAGGTTTCGCGGCTCGGGAGAAGGGAGATTCCGGGGAGAAGGTGATTAGGCAACCATGAGGTATGAATGGGTAATTGGGACGGGAACCATGTCTTACGGACGCATTTGTCTGAAATGTGTGTGTGTGGGGGGGGGGTTACAGTTCTACCCCTGCCTTTAGGCTTCTCGGCTTGGGTCTGTGTACTGAGGGTCAGGGACAATAGAGTAACTTTGCTTCTCCCAAATAGTGGGCACGAGCGATTTCGGGCGAGGAGGGCGTGTTTTGAAATATACTGGGCGCGAGCGATTTCGGGCGAGGAGGGCGTGTTTTGAAATATATTGGGCGCGAGCTATTTCGGATGAGGAGGGCGTGTTTTGAAATATAGTGGCGCGAGCTATTTCGGGCGAGGAGGGCGTGTTTTAAAATATAATGGGCGCGAGCGATTTCGGGCGAGGAGAGCGTGTTTTGAAATAGTGGTCGCGAGCTATTTCTGGCAAGGAGAGGGTGTTTTGCCAACCATGGTTTATGAATTATTCGGCACATGTCATTTCGGCCGAGGAGAAGGCGCACTTGGATGAAGTTACGAATCTACCCTCGATGTACAACGGGCCACTTGATGCGTGTCCCACATAGGACGGTAATTTCGCGTCTCCCATTTATTTGCTCGGGCGAATTACACCGAGCAGAGGGTTTTTAACGGTTCGTTCAATTTTTTGGGGAACGAGCATCCACATCTACCTTACCAAGTCGATTCGAATCAAATTTTGAAATATTAGCTAGCCACTTCTTTTTTAGATAGAGAGATGATGCTCGGGAGTAATGTGTTTTTACATGCTCGTTGCTAGCGATTTACTATATGACAAATAGTTGACCCACTCAGAATCGGGAATCAAACCCAAAATGAAGTATCTTTATTCAATGAAATAGCTCGTTCACCAGCTCAAAATAGTGAACTAAATCCAAAATTGAGCACCTCAATCGAGTAGCATGTTGTACAGTATTATAGTACTCCATGAACATGTTGAGAGTCAAATTAATGAACTTGTTTGATATACGCATATCTCCGTTCATGTGTGGATTGCAGACAACATGTTCTCCAATTTAAATATTTGAATGCAAGTTTATATTGAAACATGGTTTATATCAGTCTTTGTTGCATAAAATGCGACCTCCCCCTCTCCCGGACTCCTACTCTCTCTCTCTCTCTCTCTCTCTCTCTCTCTGTTTCTCTCTCGCTGACAATCTTCAATTCTGTCGCACGCATCCAACACACA
>NC_041385.1:580177976-580202812 GCF_002162155.2 Triticum dicoccoides
TGTGCGCGCGCGCGTGTGGGGGGGGGGGTCTTTCTAGTTCGCATGCATATATACTCCATCTATAGGTCTCTCTCGCACACTATGTATGATTCTCTAGTCCAAGTGTCGGGGGTAGGGTGCGACATATGCCAAAGGATGGCTTATCATGGTGGGGGCGAGTAGAACGTCGCCGGTGCCTGGAAACGGTATGAGGCGTAGCATGCACGCCGGCGAATCTTACCCAGGTTCGGGGCTCTCCGTGGAGATAACACCCCTACTGCTGCTCTGCGGGGTCTCCGCATGGTCACTATGGCAAAGTGGCTACAATGGCGCTCCTAGAGCTGTGTCGGGAGGCAGGAGGGAGCTAAGCTGGCTTTCTCCTCCCTGATCTATGTGTCTAACTCTATCAAAGGCCGAACCCTTTGCATGGGTGCCCCGGGGGGTTTATATAGGCCTACCACCCGGGGGTACAATGGTAATCTGACTGGGCGTGGCCCCCAGCCGTCTGTCTCTCATGCCGCCGTCCTTCCTGCCGGCTTCTGGGGCCCGCTAACTGGTGGGTCCCGCGGACAGGCCGAACACTATGCAGCACTCCTGATGACGCAGGCTTGGTCATGGGGTCGTGGCAACAGTGCCGCCGTCAGTCAGGCGATCACTGTCGCCACTCCCCATTCAATCTGGTTTATGGCTTATGGGGCCCTGGCGGGGAGACGGCCAACTCCGAGGAGGCCGACTCCCTCAGGGCCGTCTTCTGGCGCTCTGGCCGTCTCTGATTCGCCCATTGACGGGTGGACCTGCGATCTCTGGGCCGTACAGGCCGGCGTCGTGGGCACAGTGCATCACGCACTGTGGCTGAGGTCAGGGGAGGCATGGCAACAATGTCGCGCCTCGCCGGAGATCTCCCGGCGATACGGCTCACTGTAGCCATGCCAACCCCTCGTAGGCAGGAAGGGACGGCCACGTCGGGGCCGTGCCCTGCCTCGGTCTTCGTGAAAGGTCACGGGCTGACTTCCATAGTCGGCACTCCTGGAGATCGCAAGCCGGGAGTCGGCTTGCTTTAAAGTCGTGGTCTGGGACTCGGCTCTTTGGGGGATCGCCCTCTGGGACTCGGCCTCTCCGAAGGTCGCAAGCTGGGACTCGGCCAGAGGGGCGTGGCCTGCCCCGATGTCTTGAAAGATCCTGGGTCCCGGGTCAGCCTACCCGTGGCCCATTACTCCGACAGTAGTCCCCGAAGCTGGTGAAGCCCTGCGAACGCCGCCTCGTGGGGCTTCAACAGTTTCAATCTCCCCAGCGCCGACTCTGAGACTCGGTCGCTGTTTCTTCGGGCCGACTCGCCGAAGTCGGACTTGTTCAGCGAGGGGCCATTATTCGTAAGTCGCGGCGGGAAAATAGGCAGCGTATCGGATACGCCTCCCTGCCGCCATCGAGACGGTCCTATCGCGTGGCGCCACGTGGGGGGATAGTCTGCCCACCCACGCGCGCGACGGTACGGGCCTCCAGGTGGGGGCCCGCCAGTACCGCGCCTCGGCTTCCGAGCGGATCCGCTGCGGCTGTGGACGGTTGGCATCCCCACGCGGTTACTGCGCGCAGTAACTTCGTGGGGTAAATCTTGGGCGGCGTGGGGCTTCGGGCGCAGTTAATCCCACGTCCGCCCCCTCGGCTCCTCAGCCCATAGGGCTATAAATAGGCGGGGAGGAGCGGGGCGGCGCCGCACGCACACCCTCTTCCCCGCTCTCCTGCCTTCTCTTCTTCCTCCGCCGCGAGCCAAAGCATCCTCTCTCGTCGGCGATGAGCTCTTCCTCCACCGCGCCCCCCACCTCGCGCTACGGCGTGTGGGACGGCTCGGACGTGGAAATGGAGCACATTCAGTTTCTCCGCCGGACCCGCCGTCTCCCGAGCGTGGACTTGGTGCACGCCCGTCCCGCGCCGGCGGGAGAGATCCGACCCGCGCCGGAGGAGGGCGAGCGGGTCGTCTTCCGCTCGCACCTAATGCGCGGGCTGGGGCTTCCGGCGAGCGGGTTCTTCCGCTCGTTCCTGGAGTTCCATAGTCTTCAGCCGCACCACCTTACCCCAAACGCGGTGGTGCTGCTCTCCGCCTTCGCCACTCTGTGCGAAGGCTACCTCGGCGTTCTCCCCACCCTCGAGTTGTGGGGAGAATTTTTCTCTTCGAAGCTCGGTACTCAGGCCGCCGGCACGCCGGCTCAGTGCGGCACCTACATCGCGGTGCAGCGCTCGACGGCCGACAACCCTTTCCCTCCCATCTCACTGGTGAAGTCGGTGAAGATGTGGCAGCGATCTTACTTCTACGTGAAGAACCTCTCCACCGATGGCGACTGGGTCAATTTGCCGCCCTTCGACCCCGAGCCTCTGACTGGCAGGCTTGCCAGTTGGTCCCACCGGTCCAAATCGCTGTCTCCCTCCGGAGCCAGCTCCGTGGCGCGACTCCGAGTTCTGCTGCAGTCGGAGGGCCTCGTCGGATCCGATCTTCTGGCCGCCTTCGTGGCGCGCCGAGTCCTCCCACTCCAAGGCCGGCCTCACCTCATCTGTCAGATGAGCGGCCGCCACGATCCGAGCCGGCTGTGCACCAAGGAAATGCCCTGCGCGGAGGTGGCGAACTTGGTGAACCACATCGCGCACTGTGAGTTCACGGAGAACCGGCAGTTCGGCAAGGAGCCGTACTCGCACGACAACCCCCCTCCAATGGTAAGTCGCATCCTTCTGTAGCTTGATCCTCGTTGCAGCCGACTCCGGCCTCTGATCATCGTTGGTTTCTTCTGGGCAGAATCCCCTCACGGCGCCTGCAGCCGGCGCCATGAGAGAGCCCCGCGACTACGTCCCAGATCGCGAGGACAGTGATGTCGACGACCCCGACTTGGGGGCGGCGGCGCTGGAGGCCGACGCCGAAGGCGGCGGAGAGGGGGCGGACGGCGGCCTCAGGCCATCGGCCACCTTTGCCGACTAGCCCGAGGACGACGCCAACGTGGAAGTCGTCCAACGCCGCCAGCCGAGGGCCGGCCCCTCCGGCCAAGTCGGCGCAAAGAGGCGTCACGCCGGGCCGAGCGCGCCCGGCGGCAAGCAGAAGAAGTTTAAGGGGGCGGCCGCCGCGACCAAGCGGGAGGAGGCGGCCGCGAAGGCCAACCGCTTTCCAAAGGGAAGTGAGAAGGCCGCCGCTAGTTTCCGCGTAAGTCTTTTTCAGTCTTTCATTCTCTTTGTTGGATCTTATCCGAGTCTTCTTTGATTTTCCCTCCGCCCTTCTCTAGAGCTCCCCTCTCCCTTGAGAGAGCCGCCGTCCCCTCTGTCATGGGGTCGGTAGAGACATCCGCCAACACTCGGCGGGTCGATCCCGCCGCCGACCTTCGGGAGGCGACGGAACGGAACGCGCGGGAGAAGCGCGACGAAGAGGAGGCCGACCGCCTGGAGAAGGCGGAGGCTGAGAAGGCGGCCGCCGACGCCCAGAAGAAGCCGGAGGAGGCCGAGGCTGCCGCTGCGACGAAACGGCGCGCCGAGGAGGTCGCGCGTCGCCGATCGGCGATGCTCGTCCATCCGTTGTCGTCGGCGCCGCCGGCTCTGGAGTTCACGGGGTAGACCGGAGAGGTCGGCACCGAGAACCCTCTTGTGGAGGAGGGCGGCGACGCTTCAGGCTCGGATACCCACGCGCCGCCTCCGCCGTCTCCGCCACCGTCTAGGAGGCCGCATGGCAAGCAGCCGGTGGACCCGCAGGATCCTCCGACTACGGACGATGCCGAGGCGCGGCTGCTTCTTCAAGCCGCCGTGCCGGTGCGCCGCCGGCTTGAGAGGACGAGCTCAGCGCCGCGAGCTCGGGAGACTGGCGCCGCAAGTTCGGTGAATCTGGACGTCGAGGCCTCCAGCGCCGCGCCCACCGGCTGGTTACGCGAAGGCGGCACCGGCCCGCTGAATCAGGCCCTCCTAGACGTCCAGTCAAAGCTGCGCGTGGGGAGCGACGCCCTCCAACTCTGCACCAGAGCGCATCTGGCCGTGCGGACATCCGTCCGGGTATGTTTCCTTTCTCTTTTTTAATTTCTGTCTTTCTCTGTGGGGGCGCACCAGCGCACCCACTGGGTGTAGTCCCCGAGTTCCGGGCCGGCTGCTGAGCAGGCGGTTCGGAACTCCCTCTGGTGAGCTCCGAGTACTAACTTTTGCCTTTGCCGGCTCTTTTGTAGGAATATCATAATCTCTGCGCCACTGCCTTCAACCGCAATGTCGAGGAGCTGAACAAGTGGACCGCCGACCTGACGGAAAGCCGGGGTGAGCTCTTTCTTCCTTCATCGCGGGGGCGCGCTGGCGCACCCGCGGGCTGTATTCCCCGAGATTCGGGCCGACTGCTGAGTAGTCGGGCCGGATCTCTCTGGCGATCTAATTTCTTTCTTCTTCGCGGGGGCGCGCTGGCGCGCCCGCGGTCTGTAGTCCCCGAGATTCGGGCCGACTGCTGAGCAGTCGGGCCGGATCTCCCCGGCGATCTAATTTGCTGATGACTTTTCTTGTCTTCTTCTTCGTTCTTTAGGCGCCAATGCCACCCTCCAGGAGCAGCTGGGCGTGGCCAACACTGCTCGTCGTGCCAACGAGGAGGAGTGCGACAGGCTCGCCAAAGAGCGCGATCTGCTGGTGACACAGCTGGCCGAGCAGAAGGAGTTGCTCCGGAAGGCGCAGGACGACGCCAAGTCACGGGAGGCTGCCCTCATGGCCGAGTTCGAGGTCGAACGCTCCGCCTGGACTGATCGGGAGGCGATGCTGACCTCCGGCTACCACGAGCTCAAGGACATCGTCGACGGTAAGTCTTTTTCGCTTCTTTGGTCTTCCGACTCTGTGTCGGGCTGATTTCTGATTTTTCGACTATCTTCTTTCCTGTCTTGGCAGACTTCTTTCGCGGCCATTCACAAGCCGTCCCTCTGGCCATCGAGGCGGCTCGGGAGGCGCGAAGGGCGAAGGGTGAGGTGATTGCCGCCAACGCCCCCCGAACCATCGACGAGCAGCTTCTGAACATCGGGGCTCGTCTTCGTCCTGCTCACCGCCTGCTGCGCCGTCTTCAGCGTGCCGGTGCCCAGGTGGTTGCCGCCCTGCGGCCGGACGTGCCGGCTCTTCGCACCGCCAGTCGGACCGCCGACTGGCTGGAAGTCGCTGCCGGCCGCCTTGAGGCTTGGAAGGGCTCCTCGGCCCGGGCCGGAGCTCGCCGGGCCTTGAAGTTTGTCAAGGTGTGGTATCCGGGGCTGGACCTGGACCGCCTGGCCGCATTCCGGTCGGAAGCCCAGGCCGAGCTGGAGGCCGTAGAAGGCGCCCTTGTCGAGCGCGCGGCTGCCATCGCTGAGTACACGGACACCAGCGTCTTCGTGCCCGAGCGGACTGAAGGCGGCGAGGAGGCACCACCGGACTAGTTCAGGATGAACCCGGAGTACGAGGAAGACTCGGCGGAGGTGATCGACTCCAGCGCCGAGGAGGAGGACGAGTCGGAGGACGGAGGCAAGGAGGAGGCGCCAGAGGATGAAGCAGGCGGCCAGCCTCAGCCCGATCGCGCCTCCAGCAACGAGCCGCGCGGGGACAAGGCGACCGCCGCCGGAGGCGACCAGGCTGAGACCACCCAGCCGACTGCTCCAGCATCCGACACCGCCGTCACCTCCGATCCTCCGGCCCCGGAGGCCGCCTCCTAGACTGCTTCTGTTTATCTGTCTTCACTAATCTTTTGAAAGACTTGTTAGGTTCGAACAATTCCACCCACGGGGTGTATCCTGAATTCTTATTCGGAGATTTGGCCGAGGGCCTATGTAAATATTTATCTAATTTCCGCCTTTCCTTGCTTATTGCTCCTTAGACTTTTTCCTTTGCCGCCTTCCTTTAGTTGCCACCTTGCCGGCTGGGCAGCCGCTCTGCGGACTGTCGCCGGGTCAAGTGCTTGGCTACTTCAGGAAGGCAAGTACTTAGCCATTTAGAGTTTTTTCTAGCAAGTCGGCTAGGAAGCGACATGACGACTATTCGAGAGTCGGCTGTCCTTGATAAAAGTCGAGACAGCGAGCCGACTGCTCATGAGTCGGCTCGGTGGGGGGAGGTTGGTAGCCGGCTTGGGCTATGCGTAAGCTTTTAGGTCCTTAGCCATTTTTCGTGCGTGCGCTCGTTCTTGCTTGTCCCCTGCCTACCGACAGCCGCTCTGCGAGCTGCGGCTTTCGACAGGAGACGGCTTGAGCCCAACACATTACATGTCTGACCGCAGGAAGCACTTCATAGCGCAAGACGGCGAGTCCCCGGGCCGACTAGTCGGACCCGGTGCCAGACAGTATGATAAAAAAGAGCAGCATATTCGGAAGCGTAATTCTTATCATACAGATAATCAAAAAGGCAGTCCCCGAGCTCGTGCCGGGGGGCCTAAGGTCTTAGTACTTTAATACAAAGAGGGTAGTGCGATACGTACTGCATCAACTGTAAAATCTTCGAAGAAGATTCGCGTTCCACGGGCGCTCTGTTTCTTTGCCGGAGTCGTCCCTCTTGCGCGCTCGAGGCTTCTGAGCGTCGATCAGATAGTAGGCGTCGTTCCCTAGCACCTTGCTGATGATGAAGGGACCTTCCCAAGGCGCCGACAACTTGTGCTGGCCGGCTGTTCTCTGAATCAGCCGGAGCACAAGGTCGCCCTCTTGGAACAATCTTGGCTTGACCTTGCGATTGTAGTATCGGTGCAAACTCTACTGGTAGATGCCAGACCGACTGAGTGCCAACAGTCGGCCCTCTTGCAGCAGATCGACGCCGTCTTGGCGTGCTTCTTCGGCTTCCTCTTTGGTGTACGTGGAGACTCGCGGAGAGTCGAACTCTATATCCGTCGGGATGACGGCTTCGGCACCGTAGACGAGGAAGAAAGGCGTGAAGCCGGTTGACTTGTTTGGGGTTGTGCGCAGACTCCAGAGGACGGCAGGCAGCTCTTCGACCCAACAGCCGGCCGAACGCTCGAGTGGTTCGACCAATCGAGGCTTGATGCCGGACAGGATGAGGCCATTGGCTCGTTCCACCTGGCCGTTTGACTGCGGATGGGCAACGGATGCTAAGTCCAGTCGGATGCCCTGCGTCGCGCAGAAACGAGCCAAGGCGCCTTTGGCAAAGTTTGTGCCATTGTCGGTGATGATGCTGTGCGGTATGCTGTAGCGCACCGTGATGTCGGCAATGAAGGTTACTGTTGTAGGCCCGTTCAATTTCTTGATGGGCTTTGCTTCCACCCACTTGGTGAACTTGTCCACCGCGACAAGCAAATGAGTTAGGCCGCCTCGGGCTATCTTGAATGGTCCTACCATGTCCAGGCCCCAAACTGCGAAGGGCCAGGCAATGGGGATCGTCTTCAGCGCAGAAGCCGGCTGAAGGGGCTTGGAGCGGAACATCTGGCACCCCTTGCATTTTTGGACTAGCTCTTTAGCTTCTTCCAGGGCAGTCGGCCAAAAGAAACCGTGCTGAAAGGCTTTGGCCACGAGTGCCCTTGAAGCCGCATGGTGGCCGCACTCACCCTGATGGATGTCTCTGAGAATCGCTTGGCCTTGCTCTGATTCTACGCAGCGCTGGTAGACACCAGTGACACTGCGCCTGACTAGCTCTCTGTTGACTATGGTGTATGCTGCTTCTCGGCGCTGCACTTGCCGAGTCGAGATCTCATCTGTTGGTAATTCTTTGCTCACTAGAAACTTGAGGATGGGCTGCGCCCATGAAGGTGCTGCTATCTCTTCAACTGCTACCACAGCGACTTGGACAAGGGTGGCTGGGCTGGGAGGCGGCGGGTTGGAGTCTGCGGCCGTTTGCTGAATTGACGGAATCTCTGGGCCAACTGGGGCAGCTCCCGGGCCAACTGGCGCAGTCCCCAGGCCGGGCTCTGAAGTCCCCGGGCCGACTGGCGCAGTCCCCGGGCTAGGCTCTGAAGTCCCCGGGCCGACTGGCGCAATCCCCGGGCTGGTTTCAACTGTGGCTTTCTTGAGGTCGCCTGCTGGGGCCTTGGAGTCGGATCCGACTATTTCTGGCGGAGCCGGCACGAAGATGGAGTCTGACTCTGGTGAGGGCTTGATAGACGGCTTGAGGAGGCGCTAAAGGGCGACGCCAGAAGGTATTGCTTGGCGAGTGGAGCCGACTCGTGCCAAGGAATCTGCTTGATCGTTGTCATTTCTTGGCACGTGAAGGAATTCGCACCCCTCGAAATATCCGCTGATTTGCTGCACCAGGAAGCGGTAGCTTGCCATGTTTGCGTCTTTGGCATCCCAGTCGCCGGATGATTGCTGAACCACCAAGTCGGAGTCGCCATAGCACAGGATCCGGCGAATGCCGAGTTCTTTGGCAAGCCGGAGCCCATGAATGAGCGCCTCATATTCGGCGACGTTGTTGGAGGCAGCGAAGTGGATTTGCAGCACGTATTTGAGCTTGTCGCCCTTAGGGGAGGTGAAGACGACGCCGGCTCCAAGGCCGGTGCGCATCTTGGAGTCGTCGAAACGCTTCCGCCAATGAGTGGAGTCAGGCGCTGGCGGCAGGTACTGGGTCTCGGCCCAGTCGACGAGGAAGTCGGCCAGCGCCTGCGACTTGATGGCGGTGCGGGGCTGGTAGTAGATGGTGTAAGGGGCTAGATCTATAGCCCATTTGGCCACTCGGCCGGAGGCGTCTCGGCTTCCAATGATCTCGGCGAGTGGAGCGGTGCAAACCACAGTGATTGGATGCTCTTGAAAGTAGGGCTTCAGCTTCTTGGCGGCAAAGTGCACGCCGTAACACATCTTCTGATAGTGAGGGTAGTTTTGCTTGGAGGTCGACAGTACCTCCCTCAGGTAATATACCGGTCTCTGGACTGGGAGCGCCTTTCCTTCCTCCTTGCGCTCGACTACGATGACTGTGCTGACTACTCGGCTGGTGGCGGCGATGTACAAGAGCATGGGCTCTTTGGGAGTCGGAGCTGCCAACACGGGGGGAGTAGTCAACATCTTCTTCAGTTGGGGAAATGCCTCATCTGCCTTGTGGTTCCACTCAAAAAAGGTGGTCTTCTTCATCAGTTGATACAAGGGCAGAGCTTTCTCGCCCAGCCGGCTGATAAATCGGCTGATGGACGCCAAACAGCCGGTGAACTTCTGCACATCCAACAGTCGGCTGGGTACCTCCATTCCCTCAATGGCCTTGATCTTGACGGGGTTGCACTCTATGCCGCGTTCGGAGACCAGGAAGCCAAGGAGCTGGCCGGCTGGAACTCCGAAAACGCACTTCTCGGGGTTGAGCTTGATCCGGAACCGGCGCAGATTTTCAAAGGTCTCCTTGAGGTCTTCCAGCAGTGTCCCACGCTTTTCCGTCTTCACCACTACATCGTCCACATAGACGTGGGCGTTCCTGCCGAGTTGCTTGAGGAGGCACTTCTGCATGCAACGCTGAAAGGTGGCGCCAGCATTCCTTAAGCCGAACGTCATTTTCAGGTAACAGAAGGCTCCAAACGGCGTGATGAATGCGGTCTTCAGTCTGTCTGCTGGATTCAACTTGATCTGGTGGTATCCTGAGTATGCGTCTAGGAAACTCAACAGCTCGCATCCGGCTGTGGAGTCTATCACCTGATCAATCCTTGGCAGAGCAAACGGGTCCTTTGGGCAGGCTTTATTGAGGCTGGTGTAGTCGATGCACATCCGCCACTGCTTGTTTTTCTTCAGTACCAACACCGGGTTTGCTAGCCACTCTGGAAAAAATACTTCCATGATCAAACCGGCTGCCAGGAGCCGGGATATCTCTTCTCCAACAACTCTTCTTTTCTCTTCTGACAGGCGGCGCAAGGGCTGCCTGACAGGCTTCATATCTGGCCTGACGTGTAGCTTGTGCTCGGCGAATTCCGTCAGTACACCCGGCATGTCCTTGGGGGACCATGCGAAGATGTCCCGATTCTCACGGAGGAAATCGACGAGCTCGACTTCCTATTTGCTGTCAAGGCCTGTGCCCATGACAGCGTATCTCTCTGGGTGCTCCGGGTCCAAGGGTATCTTCTTGGTCTCTTTGACCGGCTTGAATGATCCTTCTACCTCCGACTCCTTGGGGTCGGGCGACATCTCTGGCTGTTTTTCGGCCATCGCCACAACTCGGTCAAGGAGCCGCTTCTCGGCTGCGATCACCAAGGACTCGGCCAGCCGACTGCTCTCGGCCGCGGAAGCGGACGACTTCTTGTAGTCGCCAGCAATGGTCAGAATCCCCTTGGAACTCGGCATCTTCATTTTAAGGTAGGCGTAGTGTGGAACCGCCATGAACTTGGCCAAAGTAGGCCGGCCAAGCAGAGCGTGGTACGGGCTCTCCAAGTCCACCACCTCGAACCAGACCGGCTCTCGGCGGAAGTGATCTTTGTCCCCGAAGAGGACGTCTATCAGGATCTTGCCGATTGGTGAACAGGAGAGGCCGGGTACAATTCCATGGAACACGGTGCGGCTGCTCTGCAGCTGCCTTCGCCTGATTCCCAGCTTCTCCATGGTGTCCTTGTACAGGATGTTTATGCTGCTGCCTCCGTCTATCAGGACCCGCGAAAAACGGGCGGCCCGCCTATCAGTGGCCAAGGTCGCGCCTAAGACCAGGGCATAGGAGCCTGGACTCGGCATCACCTCTGGGTGATCCGCCCGACTCCAACTGATAGGCCTCTCAGACCAATGCATGAACTCTGGAGCATCCGTGGCTACTGCATTTACTTCTTGCTGCTGTTGGCGCCTGCCGCGCTGGTCATCTGCCACACTGGTGAATACTATGTAGGCTCCGTGCTCTTCTGGGAACTCGTCTTGTACTGCGCCGACTGGCCGGGCCGCCGGCTGCTGGGGCGGCGGCGGAGGCGGCGGCCCTGCAGGCGGCGGTGGAGTGAGGCCGTCTCCCTTGGCGATTCTGGCGAGCCAGTGGCACTTTCTGGTGGTGTGGTTCGACGGCTTCGCGCCGCTGTGGAACTTGCAAGGACCATCCAGAGTATACTCATAGGAGAAAGCCGGCAACCAATTGGACTTGCCGCCCTTCTGCCGCTTGGCCGGAGGCTGCCCCTCCAGCTGCTGATCTTCTACTGCTGCGACCTGCCGACTGTTGGAAGGCGGCTGTGGGGCCTTGCGCTTGT
This sequence comes from Triticum dicoccoides, assembly GCF_002162155.2. NCBI lineage: Eukaryota > Viridiplantae > Streptophyta > Magnoliopsida > Poales > Poaceae > Triticum > Triticum dicoccoides. The sequence goes on from NC_041385.1 coordinate 580,189,024, forward strand.
TGTCATTTTGTTGCTGTCGCCGACTGGCATCTCCAGCCGGAGTTCTGGGAGCCTGGGGAGTCACTTTGCCAGCCGCGTTGACTTGAATCTCCGTCTTCATAGAAGAGTCGGCCGTGGCGTACTTATCCGCTATGACTAGCAGTTCGTCAAGGGTTTCTGGCTCGTCGCAGAGGAGCTTGTGCTTGAGGAGGGTGCCCTCTCGGCACCCGGCAGTGAAGTACTCGATAGCCTGCACCTCGTGCACGCCCTCGTAGGAGTTTCGAAGTTCGCCCCAGCGCGTGAGGTAGTCGCGCGTTGATTCTTCAGGGCCCTGCACGCAAAAGGAGAGCTGGCGCGGCTTGGGAGGTCGCTTGTACGTGCTGGTGAAGTTGCGAATGAAGGCTTCGGTGAAGTCGACCCAGCTATTGATGCTGCGGGGCTTCAAGCTGTTCAGCCATGTCCGGGCCATGCCCTGGAGCATGAGAGGAACATACTTCACGGCAACTCGCTTGTTGCCGTTTGCTATGTTGACGGCTGTGGAGTAGTCTATCAGCCAGTCTTCCGGCTTTACAGAACCGGTGTACTTGGGCGTGTCTCGGGGGAGCATGACCCCTTTGGGGAAGGGCTCGTCTCTGATGCGGGGCCCGAAGCAAGGTGGACCCAACTCATCTTCTTCTTCCAGCGCCAAGGATCGGTGGAGTCGGTCGATCCGATGGTGGGCGTCATTCTCTCCGACTCCTTCTCGGCGGCCAAGGCGACCTCCGAGAGTCGGATGCTCAACAGGTGGCGGGGAGACTCGCCGTTCTCTTCTGGGCGGGGGAGGCAGATAATCGTCCCGCCGCTCCACTGCACTTGGGCGGCCGTCTTGGTCGCGCTCGATGGTGATACGAGTCCGACTGTGACTGACAGCCGACTCCTTCTCTTTCCTTCCGCGGACCCCACCAGTCGGCGTCCGGGAGGTCGCGCCTTGATCTCGGCGGGGAGGTAAGTCGTCGTTTGGCTGCTGCAGCGCATCTGCGCGGCCGCCGGCCGCGTTTTGCGCAGCAACCGCGTCAAGGAGCTGCTGGACTCGCTCCGTCATCACACGACGCTCTTCGCCCTCAAAGTTCTTCAGCTCGTCAGTCGCCGCTTGGGCGACGCGGATATTTTCTTCTGGGGTGGCGTACACGGGGCGTTTCGCCCCGAGCAAGTCGGCGATGGCTGCGCCGCTCTGTCGGACCGCACCCAGACGGCTCGGCCCAGTCGGAGCCGGCGAGCCGCCTATGGCACGGTCCATCTCGCGCTGGTATGCTTCTGACAAGCGCCTCATGCTTGCCAACTTCTTGGCGCCTTCGACGATCTGAAGGCGGCGTGCCTCCAGCGTCTCGGCGTCCGCGTCCTCAGGAATGGGCGCGGTCAGGTCTCGCAGGGCCGCGGCTAGCGGGTCCTCGGTTTCTTCACCGGAGTGCTCGTCGTGGCTGATGACGAGCACCTCTGTGACGTCGCTTCCGCCACTCTCCTCGTACGGAAGCGGCTCGTCGTAGACCACCACGTTGGTGGGGAAGACGTCAAGCGATACGGCGTCGGAGTCGACCAGCATCGGGTTGGAGGAGCCTACGGACTCCAAGTCAACGGCAGGCTCGCCGGCGACGTGGAGTTGGTCGAGGAGGCCCGCGAGAACGTTCTCGGGGCCACCCGTCCCTGCGCCGGATGCAGGCTCGTCGGAGAGGCGCACCTCGCTGATAAGTTCAGCGAGGCCGCTCGTGGCGCAGGCGGCTTCGGCGCCGTGCAGCGTGTCGATGCAGACTCCATCTGGTGAGCCTAGCTGGCTGTGCTCGCCAGGGAGGAAATGGGTTACCGTCTAGAACAGATCTCCGGACGACGGTACACCTCGCCCCACGGTGGGCGCCAAATGTCGGGGGTAGGGTGCGACATATGCCAAAGGATGGCTTATCATGGTGGAGGCGAGTAGAACGTCACCGATGCCTGGAAACGGGATGAGGCGTAGGCATGCACGCCGGCGAATCTTACCCAGCTTCGGGGCTCTCCGTGGAGACAACACCCCTACTGCTACATTGCGGGGTCTCCGCATGGTCACTATGGCAAAGTGGCTACAATGGCGCTCCTAGAGCTGTGTCGGGAGGCAGGAGGGAGCTAAGCTGGCTCTCTCCTCCCTGATCTATGTGTCTAACTCTACCAAAGGCCGAACCCTTTGCATGGGTGCCCCGGGGGGTTTATATAGGCCTACCCCCCGGGGGTACAGTGGTAATCTGACTGGGCGTGGCCCCCAGCCGTCTGTCTCTCATGCCGCCGTCCTTCCTGCCGGCTTCTGGGGCCCGCTAACTGGTGGGTCCCGCAGACAGGCCGAACACTGTGCAGCACTCCTAATGACGCAGGCTTGGTCATGGGGTCGTGGCAACAGTGCCGCCGTCAGTCAGGCGATCACTGTCGCCACTCCCCATCCAATCTGGTTTATGGCTTGTGGGGCCCTGGCAGGGAGACGGCCGACTCCGAGGAGGCCGACTCCCTCAGGGCCGTCTTCTGGCGCTCTGGCCGTCTCTGATTCTCCCACTGACGGGTGGCCCTGCGATCTCTGGGCCGTACAGGCTGGCGTCGTGGGCACAGTGCATCACGCACTGTGGCTGAGGTCAGGGGAGGCATGGCAACAGTGCCGCGCCTCGCCGGAGATCTCCCGACGATACGGATCACTGTAGCCATGCCAACCCCTCGTAGGCAGGAAGGGACGACCACGTCGGGGCCGTGCCCTGCCTCGGTCTTTGTGAAAGGTCGCGGGCCGACTTCCATAGTCGGCACTCCTGGAGATCGCAAGCCGGGAGTCGGCTTGCTTTAAAGTCGTGGTCTGGGACTCGGCTCTTCGGGGGATCGCCCTCTGGGACCCGGCCTCTCCGAAGGTCGCAAGCTGGGACTCGGCCAGAGGGGCATGGCCTGCCCCGATGTCTTGAAAGATCCTGGGTCCCGGGTCAGCCTACCCGTGGCCCATTACTCTGACACCAAGCTAAATATCTTGGGTGCACTCATCGTACGCATACAAATTCCTTGGCTCGTTGCCCGTAACTCTCTCACACACCACTCTGTCGTCTCGGAGCTCTTCCCTCTCTCTCTCAAACTCTCCATCTACCTGGGTCACACATAACATGCATATCTCACTCGCACTCGATAGACCCATCTAAAACTTTATCTGTCTCCCTCGTCCTCTCTCCATCTCAGACGCACAAACACACAATCTCATGCCTAGCCAAGTATGATGATCTCTCACTCAAATGTAGGCACACGCAGTCCCCCCTATATGTATATGACTAGCTAATCTTAGTCTCCATCACAAACATGTGCATGGTCTATACCGATTTCTCTCGGGGCATCTTTCTATCTCGCGCGCACCTCCCTCGATCTCCCACCCATATAGTCCCCTCACGATCTCGAGGGAATCTCTCTATCACAAACACACCCTCTCTCCCTCCCCATGCGTCCATGTTCTCCATGTGTCCCTCTCGACCTTTGTTCCTTGTTGGCCAGACCTCTATTGGACATGTGCTATAGGGGTGTCTCTCTCCATTACAAACAGTCACGCACTAGCTATCTTCGTGTATCTCCTCACCTCGCTTTTCTATCTCGGAGATGCATGCGTGATATGTTTGCATAAGAAACGACAAAACACACTATCTCTCTAATTTATCGTTTGTTGTCCCTTTATCTTTCACACACATACTCTTTTTGCACACTCACTCATTCTCCTTCACATGCACTTGATCTCTCTCGACTTAGGCACTCTCTTCGGTCCATAGCATATAGATTTATTGAAAAGTCAAACATCACAAAGTTTGACCATGTACGTGGAGAAAAACATTTACATCTATAACGGCAAACATATACTATTTGTAGCGACCAGACCTCAAACAGTCTAATCTCTGTGCTCAGTGTCATCCCTGGATCAGTAATGCTGACACCACACAGTACTTGGAGGATTTATAACAGAGTAGCAATCACACACTTATTACATCGAATGTCTCAAAAGAGAACTTATAGAAATAAATATGTCTTAAGGCCATCTAAAACGATAACAGCGGAAGGCTTGGAAGATAAGCGAGTCCATCAACTCCAATGGCATCACTGAGTATAGAACCATGACCTAAAAGCACCTTACTCGTCGTCTGAAAAAGTCTGCAACATGAAACGTTGCAGCCCGAAAACGGGTCAGCCCATGGAATATGCTGGCAATGTAACACATAGAGAATAACAATGGAGATAGGCTATACTACATGCATATTTGGCTGGTGGTAAAGCTCTATGGTTACAGTTTTTGCATAAAGCCAATTTTTCCCTACTGCAAAGGAATAAATTTATTTAACTATCATGGTGGTTGTTAAACATTGAGAATGGTTGACAGCATTCTCAATCCCAATTAAAAAAATACTCATTAAAACCCAACAATATTAATTATAGAAACATGATGAGATTCACATGATAATCAAGTACTAGATACCCAAGATGTCCATAACCGGGGACACGGCTGACCATGATTAGTTTATAAACTCTGCAGAGGTTTGCGCACTTTTCCCACAAGACTCGATCGCCTCCGTTTAATTCCTCGCACTACATGATGTTTGAGAAACGGATGGCCGAGACATAGTCTTTCGGAAGCACTAGCACCTTACATGTGGGTAGACCGGTACACCTACATTCCCCTACATCTAATAGTCTACCCGTAAGAGTTCGCACAACTTAGTCAACTATGCCAGAGCCCATAATGGCTTGTGGCTGCACACGTAAGTTTCTAGTTTGAATAATCTCATGATCCCTTTGAGCCTGGGTGGCGGTCCGAAGAAATACAGGCAAGTCCTGCTAGAAAACAGGTGCCTCAATCCACCCAGATGTGTATTCAAGTTGCCACCTTAAATAAACCATTAATTTACAATCTCACATCTGTCATGGATACACTCACCCAATCCACGTCTACTAGCATAGCATGGCATAATAAGCAAACGCAGAAGTAACTCCCAAATGTTTGGTAATAAAACAGATAATAGGTACTACCTCATCTACTTCCCATCCCACAATTTAATTAGATCCTAATCATGCAATGTTTGAGGATAGATCTAATGCATAAAAACTGGGTAGTAGAAAGGTATGATCAAGTGTTACTTGCCTTGCTAATGATCCGCGAGACCTAGAGACTCGAAGTAACAGGCGGCGCACTTCGGGTATTCTATCGCAGACAAACAAACAAGCATACAATAAGTACTCATCTAATGCATAGGTAAAAGTCGAAAAAAAGATCCAACCAGAATGTTCAACTTAAGAACTCCGGTTTGCAAAAGAATCAAATCAAAAGAAGCAACGAAAGTCAAACGGCGAAAGAAAACAACTTTGTTTTACTAATCTGGATCTAAGTCAAATTTTACAGAAGCAAAAACTTGTTTAAGTTGATTATTCAGAAAGAGGGTTTCGAGGCGAAACTCCAGGCGCTTGAATCGCCCGATTCTGATAAACGAGCGAAAAGTTACACTAAATCGAAAATCGGACCAGAAATCACGATCAGAAAATTACCGCGGAAAATCCGAGAAAAAGAAAAACGACGAACAGATTAACGAATCTGATGAAAAGCGTTCGCTAAGTCGAACTAACGGATGAATGTCCGCTAATTAACCTAAACCGAAAACTAAAATAAAACGAATCTAAAAAACCGAAAAAAACCGTAAAGAAAATCCGCCCCGGTTTTTAAGAAAACCGGCGGCACGCGATTCGAGGCGGCGGCGAACCTCGGGATGCGGGGCGGCGGCTAGGGTTAGGGTTTCGCGGGTGGGCTGGGGCGGCGTAACGGGCTGGCGGGGGCGGGGCGAGCTGGCAGGCTGGCGGCGGGGTCCCGCGCTTTATAAAGCGCCCCCCGAGCGGAATCCCGCTCGGGTACGGCCGGGAGTCGGTGCGCGCGTTTTTTTTAAAACATTACGCTCGGTAGAAAAGTTAAAAAGAAATACTAAACGGACTCCAAAAATCCCGAAATAAATTTTCCCCGACTTCTAAAATCAAGACGGACTAGATGAACATTTATTTGGGGCCTAAATGCAATTTTGGAAAACACGCATTTTTCCTAAATTCGAGTAAAAAGCGAAAAACTTCCAAAATAAACCTTATTTTATTTTTTTATTAAATCCTCATTATTTCTTTATTTTGGAAAGTCATTTTATTCCCTCTCTGAATTTTTGGTAGTAGAAATAATTGAAGATAAAATAAATAAAATCAATGATCCTATTTTCAAAATTTGAGAAAAACCATAAATATGAAAATAACGAAATCCCCAACTCTCTCCGAGGGTCCTTGAGTTGCGTAGAATTTCTAGGATCGAGCCAACAATGCAATAAAAATATGATATGCATGATGATCTATATATAACATTCCAAATTGAAAATTTGGGATGTTACAAACCTACCCCCCTTAAGATGAATCTCGCCCTCGAGATTCGGGTTGGCTTGCAAATAGGTGAGGGTGGTCCTTGAGCAGATCTTCCTCTCATTCCCAGGTGGCATCCTCCTCAGTGTGGTGGCTCCACTGAACTTTGTAAAACTTGATAACCTTGCTGCGGGTAACTCTGCTGGCATAATCCAAAATCTTAACAGGTTTCTCTTCGTAGGTCAGATCTTCTTTCAAGTGAATCGTTTCCAATGGCACCGTATCTCTCAGTGGTATATCGGCCATCTCTGCGTGACACTTCTTCAACTGTGAAACATGGAACACATCATGAACTCCCGACAATCCCTCAGGTAATTCCAACTTGTATGCTACTTCTCCCATGCGTTCCAAAACCTTGTATGGCCCCACAAAACGTGGCGCTAACTTTCCTTTAACTCCAAAACGCTTAACTCCTCGAAGTGGAGATACTCGAAGATAAACTCTGTCTCTGACTGCGTATTCTGTCTCCTTGCGTTTCGAATCTGCATAGCTCTTCTGCCTTGACTGAGCTACCTTGAGCCTGTCACGAATCAACTTTACTTTCTGTTCAGACTCCTTAATCAAATCTGGTCCAAACAACTGGCGATCTCCAACCTCATCCCACAACAACGGGGTTCTGCACCTCCTTCCATACAAGGCTTCGAAAGGGGCCCTCTTCAAACTGGACTGATAACTGTTGTTGTAAGAAAACTCTGCGTATGGCAGGTTGTCATCCCAACTTGATCCATAATCCAAAACACAAGCTCTAAGCATATCCTCCAAAATCTGATTGACTCTCTCGGTCTGTCCATCTGTCTGTGGGTGGAAAGCTGTGCTAAACTCCAGCCTGGTTCCCAATGTTTCGTGCAACTGCTTCCAGAACTTCGAGGTGAGTTGGGTTCCTCTATCCGATATGATACTCCTCGGAACTCCATGCAAACATACAATCCTCGTCATGTATATCTTAGCCAATTTGGCACTGCTATAGGTAGTCTTTACTAGGATGAAATGAGCTACCTTCGTCAAACGATCAACTACAACCCAAATCGAGTCATAGCCTGAACGAGTCCTGGGCAATCCCGTGATGAAATACATACCTAGTTTATCCCACTTCCATTCGGGTATAGGCAATGGCTGCAACAATCCAGCTGGCTTCTGATGTTCTGCTTTCACCCTCTGACATACATCACAAACTGCTACATACTCTGCGATATCCTTCTTCATTCCGGTCCACCAGAATGTTTCCTTCAAATCCAAATACATCTTTGTGTTCCCAGGGTGAATCGAATATGGTGAATCATGTGCCTCTTGCAAAATCAACTTCCGTATCTTCGGGTCATTGGGCACATAAACATGGTCCTCAAATCGTAGGGTATCGTACTCATCCTCACGAAATCCCTTAGCCTTTCCTTTGCTCATCCGTTCCTTAATAGTGGCAACCTCCGTATCTGCCTTTTGAGCTTCTCTGATTTTATCCATCAACGTAGACTGAATCTCCAATGCTGCTACATAGCCTCTCGGAACTATTTCCAAACATAGCTCTCGAAGCTCCTCGACTAACTCCTTGGGTATTTCTCCCGTCATTAGAGTATTGACATGGCTCTTGCGGCTCAACGCGTCTGCTACAACGTTAGCCTTCCTGAGGTGATAATGCAATCTCATATCATAATCCTTAATAAGTTCCAACCATTTCCTCTGCCTGAGATTTAATTCCTTCTGTGTGAAGATGTACTTCAAACTCTTGTGATACGTGTACACCTCACAATGATTTCCAATGAGAAAATGTCTCCATGTTTTCAGTGCATGCACTACTGCTGCTAACTCCAAATCATGAGTAGCATAATTCAACTCATGGGGCTTAAGCTGTCGTGAAGCATACGAAACAACTCTCCCTTCCTGCATAAGCACTGCTCCAAGTCCTCTACGTGAAGCGTCGCAATACACTTCATAATCATTAGTCTGATCTGGCAGAATTAACACTGGTGAGGTAACCAATCGTTTCTTCAACTCTTGGAAACTAGCCTCACACTCCTCAGTCCAAATGAACTTAGTATCCTTCTTCAACAACTCCATCATAGGCTTCGCAATCTTCGAGAAATTTTCAATGAATCTTCGGTAGTATCCTGCGAGTCCAAGGAAACTCCTGATCTCTCCAACTGTGGTTGGTGCTTCCCAGTTTGTCACAGCGACTACTTTAGTGGGGTATACTACGATACCTTCTCCTGATATAACATGTCCAAGAAATCCAACTTCCTTCAACCAAAACTCACACTTGCTGAACTTGGCGTATAGCTGATGTTCCCTGAGCTTCTCGAGTACTAATCGCAAGTGCTCCTTGTGTTCCTCTTCATTCTTCGAGTAAACCAAGATATCATCAATGAACAGTATGACGAACTTATCCAAAAACTCCATAAACACCTTGTTCATCATGTTCATAAAATAGGCTGGGGCGTTAGTCAGACCAAATGACATAACTGTATACTCATACAGCCCGTACCTGGTGGTAAAAGTCGTCTTCGGTATATCTTGCTCCCGAATCTTCAACTGATGGTACCCTGATCGCAAATCGATCTTGGAAAACACCTTAGCTCCTTGCAACCGATCAAACAGATCATTAATCATTGGTAGTGGGTACTTGTTCTTAACGGTTACTTCATTCAATCCGCGATAATCAACAACCATTCTTAACGATCCATCCTTCTTCTCCACTAGAAGTACTGGCGATCCCCAAGGCAAAGAACTTGGGCGAATAAAACCTTTATCCAACAACTCCTTAATCTGCTTCTTAATTTCCTCCAAATCTTGGGCTGGCATCCTGTAAGGTCTCTTGGATATAGGCCCAGTGCCTGGCAGTAGTTCAATTAAGAACTCAATGTCTCTATCCGGTGGCATGCCTGGCAACTCTTCAGGAAATACATCGAGGAAATCCCTTACCACTGGTACTTCTTCCTGCACAACTCCTGATAAGGAATTTACATGGGCTCTCCACGGCCCATGCCGTGATACATACTTGATCCTTATCCCTTCTGGTGTTGTAAGCAAAATTGTCTTACTGGCACAATCAATGTTTCCTCCGTACATCGACAGCCAATCCATACCAAGAATTACATCAAATCCTTGGGATTCCAATATAATCAAATCCGTGGGGAAAACATGCCTTCCTATACTCAACGGCACATGGAAGCATCCATGACTGACCATAAACTCAGCTCCCGGTGAACATACTAGCATGGGTGTCTTAAGAGTCTTAGTGGTCAGGCTAAACTTATTCACAAATCCCCTTGATATGTACGAATGCGATGCACCAGTATCAAAAAGAACAACTGCAGTAAATACCTTAACCAAAAACTGACCTATTACTGCGTCTGGCTGAGCTTCAACCTCCTCCACGGTAACGTGGTTCACTTGCCCCCTGTTGAAAGGGTTCGGCTTCTTTCCTGAGCTTCCATTGCCATTTCCATTTTGGGCTTCTGGGCAATCATTTGCATAATGCCCCGTCTTGCGGCAATTATAACAGGTGTTATGGCTCAGGTCTGCTTTGGATGGTGTTGACGGGGTGGTGCGGCTTTGTCCATTGCTTCCTCCATTCCCGTTCCCATTCTTTGTGCCATTGTGATTGTGGGAGCTGCCTCCTCCATGAGTATGCTGAAAATGTCCTCCTGACTTTGGGGTAAAGCGTGGCTTCTGATGAGCTCCGGAATTATACTTCCCCCGTGCATACTTCCTCTTACGATTATCAATCTGCTGCTGCTTCCCTTCAATCATAAGAGCACGATCTACTAACTCCTGGTAATTATTGAAAGTGGCTACCATCAACTGCATGCTCAGCTCATCATTCAGTCCTTCTAGAAACTTTTCCTGCTTAGCTGCATCCGTAACAATGTCATCTGGGGCATAACGTGCTAGCTTACTAAAATCATCCTCATACTGGCCAACTGTCCATCCTCCTTGGCGTAAGTTGCGAAACTCACGCTTCTTCATGGCCATAGCTCCTGCTGAAACATGGGCAGTACGAAAAGCTTGCTGAAACTGATTCCATGTGACAGTGTCTACAGGGTAAGTGGCTGTAAAATTCTCCCACCATGCTGCTGCGGGTCCGTCAAGCTGATGCGCAGCAAACTTCACCTTCTCTCCATCTGTGCATTCTGCAGTGGTCAACTCCCTTCCTATCTTACGGAGCCAATCATCTGCTACTATCGGCTCGGTGCTACTGGAAAACACCGGCGGATTCAACTTTAAGAAACGTGCCAGATGGTCAACAGGTGGTGGTGGTGGTGGGTTGTTGTAGTTGTTGCCTTGGTTCTGTACCAATGTTTGAATCAAGGTATTCTGCTGCTGAATCAACTGAGTGATCTCTGGCGGGAAAACAAACTCGGGGTCGCGTCTCGGAGGCATCTGAGGGTTTAGAGGGAAGAGTTAAGAATAGAATGAAGTCTAGTGAGAAAACACTACCCATATGCACATGAGACAAAACACTCAATATCATTCCAATCAATTCAAACAAGGGCATACAACGGTCTAACTATCGTTACAAAAGTGCTTGGACTAAAACTAGTTAAATGGTGGAAAATTCTACTACTGTTATGGTGGTCAACTAGAAAAACTGCTCCAATGCAGATTCCATGATATCTGCTCCAGCTTCATCAACATAGTCATCATCGCTGTCGTCGGGATCCGAGTCGATGTCGTCGATGATGATATAATTATCTGGACATGTAGGTTCATCCTCTTCTGCTCGGGGTGCTGAACCTCCCATGAATATCCAATCTTCTCCTTAAGGTCACCGTTCTGTCGTACTAGAGCGACCATTTCTTCCATATAGTCTTTACGTGTAGCCTTGACTTCTGCTTCTAGCTACTTAATCCTGGTCATAGCCTTCTGTAGCTCCTCCATATCTGCGCACATCTGGTTCTCCTGGCGTCGGATGTGTTGGTTTAACTCCTGAATATAAGCTGCGATTGATCTGTCCCCCCTAGTGGTGATCATCTCCCAATGCTCATCTCGGCGCCCACAAATCTGGTAGATAGTATTCTTGAGATCGTTGTAGTAAACTTCTCCAATTCGTCCCATGGCGATGTGAGCTGCTATGCTTTTTCCTAGGCTCCATGTTGGTGCATCAAAGGTAAACTCTATTGGTTCCGTGATTGGTGCAAACGTCCTTCCTAGAATGTAGACTTGAATCTTCCAGCGCTCCTCTTCTGGTAAAGTGGCGTTGAAAGTTCCAGTGAAGCTTGGTACTCCTATGTTCAAGTATCTAGCGGCTTCCTTCAAGTGACATCCAAAAGGTGAATTCTCATCGGGTTGCGCGAACTTGATCCTTGCATCCGTCATCCTAAAGAATAGAAAAGATGAGGAGTCAGAAATGAGAAGAAAGAGTAGTGATCTAGGGATTAAGCTTAGTGGCCGTGTCCTACAGTCAGCGTGTGCTCTGATACCACCTTGTAGAGACCAGACCTCAAACAGTCTGATCTCTATGCTCAGTGTCATCCCTGGATCAGTAATGCTGACACCACATAGTCATTGGAGGATTTATAACAGAGTAGCAATCACACACTTATTACATCGAATGTCTCAAAAGAGAACTTATTGAAATAAATATGGCTTAAGGCCATCTAAAACGATAACAGCGGAAGGCTTGGAAGATAAGCGAGTCCATCAACTCCAACGGCATCACTGAGTATAGAACCACGACCTAAAAGCACCTTACTCGTCGTCTGAAAAAGTCTGCAACATGAAACGTTGCAGCCCGAAAACGGGTCAGCACATGGAATATGCTGGCAATGTAACACATAGAGAATAACAATGGAGATAGGCTATACATGCATATTTGGCTGGTGGTAAAGCTCTATGGTTACAGTTTTTGCATAAAGCCAATTTTCCCTACTGCAAAGGAATAAATTTATTTAACTATCATGGTGGTTGTTAAACATTGAGAATGGTTGACAGCATTCTCAATTCCAATTAAAAAAATACTCATTAAAACCCAACAATATTAATTATAGAAACATGATGAGATTCACATGATAATCAAGTACTAGATACCCAAGATGTCCATAACCGGGGACATGGCTAACCATGATTAGTTTATACACTCTGCAGAGGTTTGCGCACTTTTCCCACAAGACTCGATCGCCTCCGTTTAATTCCTCGCACTACATGATGTTTGAGAAATGGATGACCGAGACATAGTCTTTCGGAAGCACTAGCACCTTACATGTGGGTAGACCGGTACACCTACATTCCCCTACATCTGTAGTCTACCCGTAAGAGTTCGCACAACTTAGTCAACTATGCCAGAGCCCATAATGGCTTGTGGCTGCACACATAAGTTTCTAGTTTGAATAATCTCATGATCCCTTTGAGCCTGGGTGGTGGTCCGAAGAAATACAAGCAAGTCCTGCTAGAAAACAGGTGCCTCAATCCACCCAGATGTGTATTCAAGTTGCCACCTTAAATAAACCATTAATTTACAATCTCACATCTGTCATGGATACACTCACCCGATCCACGTCTACTAGCATAGCATGGCATAATAAGCAAACGCAGAAATAACTCCCACAGGTTTGATAATAAAACAGATAATAGGTACTACCTCATCTACTTCCCATCCCACACTTCAATTAGATCCTAATCATGCAATGGTTGAGGATAGATCTAATGCATAAAAACTGGGTAGTAGAAAGGTATGATCAAGTGTTACTTGCCTTGCTGATGATCCGCGAGACCTAGAGAGTCGAAGTAACAGGCGGCGCACTCCGGGTATTCTATCGCAGACAAACAAACAAGCATACAATAAGTACTCATCTAATGCATAGTTAAAACTCGAACAAAAGATCCAACCAGAATGTTCAACTTAAGAACTCCGGTTTGCAAAAGAATCAAATCAAAAGAAGCAACGAAAGTCAAACGGCGAGAGAAAACAACTTCGTTTTACTAATCTGGATCTAAGTCAAATTTTACAGAAGAAAAAACTTGTTTAAGTAGATTATTCGGAAAGAGGGTTTCGAGACGAAACTCCAGGCGCTTGAATCGCCTGATTCTGATAAACGAGCGAAAAGTTATACTAAATCGAAAATCGGACCAGAAATCGCGATCAGAAAATAACCGCGGAAAATCCGAGAAAAAGAAAAATGACGAACAGATTAACGAATCTGACGAAAAGCGTTCGCTAAGTCGAACTAACGGACAAACATCCGCTAATTAACCTAAACCGAAAAAACCGAAAACTAAAATAAAACGAATCTAAAAAAACCAAAAAAAAACTGTAAAGAAAAAGCGCCCGGTTTTTAAAAAAACCGGCGGCACGCGATTTGAGGCGGCGGCAAACCTCGGGATGCGGGGCGGCGGGGCGGCGGCTCCGGCGGCGGCGGCATCGGGCGGCGGCGGC
>NC_041385.1:580203282-580215450 GCF_002162155.2 Triticum dicoccoides
GGAGTGGGTGCGCGCGTTTTTTTTAAACATTACGCTCGGTAGAAAAATAAAAAAGAAATACTAAACGGACTCCAAAAATCCCGAAATAAATTTTCCCCGACTTCTAAAATCAAGCCGGACTAGATGAACATTTATTTGGGGCCTAAATGCAATTTTGAAAACGCGCATTTTTCCTAAATTCAAATAAAAAGCGAAAAACTTCCAAAATAAACCTTATTTGATTTTTTTATTAAATCATCATTATTTCTTTATTTTGGGGAAGTCATTTTATTCCCTCTCTGAAGTTTTGGTAGTAGAAATAATTGAAGATAAAATAAATAAAATCAATGATCCTATTTTCAAAATTTGAGAAAAACCCAAATATGAAAATAACGAAATCCCCAACTCTCTCCGAGGGTCCTTGAGTTGCGTAGAATTTCTAGGATCGAGCCAACAATGCAATAAAAATATGATATGCATGATGATCTATGTATAACATTCCAAATTGAAAATTTGGGATGTTACAAACCTACCCCCCTTAAGATGAATCTCGCCCTCGAGATTCGGGTTGGCTAGCAAATAGGTGAGGGTGGTCCTTGAGCAGATCTTCCTCTCGTTCCCAGGTGGCATCCTCCTCAGTGTGGTGGCTCCACTGAACTTTGCAAAACTTGATAACCTTGCTGCGGGTAACTCTGCTGGCATAATCGAAAATCTTAACAGGTTTCTCTTCGTAGGTCAGATCTTCTTTCAACTGAATCGTTTCCAATGGCACCGTATCTCTCAGTGGTATATCGGCCATCTCTGCGTGACACTTCTTCAACTGTGAAACATGGAACACATCATGAACTCCCGACAATCCCTCAGGTAATTCCAACTTGTATGCTACTTCTCCCATGCGTTCCAAAACCTTGTATGGCCCCACAAAACGTGGCGCTAACTTTCCTTTAACTCCAAAACGCTTAACTCCTCGAAGTGGAGATACTCGAAGATAAACTCTGTCTCCGACTGCGTATTCTGTCTCCTTGCGTTTCGAATCTGCATAGCTCTTCTGCCTTGACTGAGCTACCTTGAGCCTGTTGCGAATCAACTTTACTTTCTGTTCAGACTCCTTAATCAAATCTGGTCCAAACAACTGGCGATATCCAACCTCATCCCACAACAACGGGGTTCTGCACCTCCTTCCGTACAAGGCTTCGAAAGGGGCCCTCTTCAAACTGGACTGATAACTGTTGTTGTAAGAAAACTCTGCGTATGGCAGGTTGTCATCCCAACTTGATCCATAATCCAAAACACAAGCTCTAAGCATATCCTCCAAAATCTGATTGACTCTCTCGGTCTGTCCATCTGTCTGTGGGTGGAAAGCTGTGCTAAACTCCACCCTGGTTCCCAATGTTTCGTGCAACTGCTTCTAGAACTTCGAGGTGAATTGTGTTCCTCTATCCGATACGATACTCCTCGGAACTCCATGCAAAAATACAATCCTCGTCATGTATATCTTAGCCAATTTGGCACTACTGTAGGTAGTCTTTACTGGCATGAAATGAGCTACCTTCGTCAAACGATCAACTACAACCCAAATCGAGTCATAGCCTGAACGAGTCCTGGGAAATCCCGTGATGAAATCCATACCTAGTTTATCCCACTTCCATTCGGGTATAGGCAATGGCTGCAACAATCCAGCTGGCTTCTGATGTTCTGCTTTCACCCTCTGACATACATCACAAACTGCTACATACTCTGCGATATCCTTCTTCATTCCGGTCGACCAGAATGTTTCCTTCAAATCCAAATACATCTTTGTGTTCCTGGGGTGAATCGAATATGGTGAATCATGTGCCTCTTGCAAAATCAACTTCCGTATCTCCGGGTCATTGGGCACATAAACACGATCCTCAAATCGTAGGGTATCGTACTCATCCTCACGAAATCCCTTAGCCTTTCCTTTGCTCATCCGTTCCTTAATAGTGGCAACCTCCGTATCTGCCTTTTGAGCTTCTCTGATTTTATCCATCAACGTAGACTGAATCTCCAATGCTGCTACATAGCCTCTCGGAACTATTTCCAAACATAGCTCTCGAAGGTCCTCGGCTAACTCCTTGGGTATTTCTCCCGTCATTAGAGTATTGACATGGCTCTTGCGGCTCAACGCGTCTGCTACAACGTTAGCCTTCCCGGGGTGATAATGCAATCTCATATCATAATCCTTAATAAGTTCCAACCATTTCCTCTGCCTGAGATTTAATTCCTTCTGTGTGAAGATGTACTTCAAACTCTTGTGATCCGTGTACACCTCACAATGATTACCAATGAGAAAATGTCTCCATGTTTTCAGTGCATGCACTACGGCTGGTAACTCCAAATCATGATTAGCATAATTCAACTCATGGGGCTTAAGCTGTCGTGAAGCATACGAAACAACTCTCCCTTCCTGCATAAGCACTGCTCCAAGTCCTCTACATGAAGCGTCGCAATACACTTCATAATCCTTAGTCTGATCTGGCAGAATTAACACTGGTGAGGTAACCAATCGTTTCTTCAACTCTTGGAAACTAGCCTCACACTCCTCAGTCCAAATGAACTTAGTATCCTTCTTCAACAAATCCGTCATAGGCTTCGCAATCTTCGAGAAATTTTCAATGAATCTTCGGTAGTATCCTGCGAGTCCAAGGAAACTCCTGATCTCTCCAACTGTGGTTGGTGCTTCCCAGTTTGTCACAGTGACCACTTTAGTGGGGTCTACTGCGATACCTTCTCCTGATATAACATGTCCGAGAAATCCAACTTCCTTCAACCAAAACTCACACTTGCTGAACTTGGCGTATAGCTAATGTTCCCTGAGCTTCTCGAGTACTAATCGCAAGTGCTCCTTGTGTTCCTCTTCATTCTTCGAGTAAACCAAGATATCATCAATGAACACTACGACGAACTTATCCAAAAACTCCATAAACACATTGTTCATCATGTTCATAAAATAGGCTGGGGCGTTAGTCAGACCAAATGACATAACTGTATACTCATACAGCCCGTACCTGGTGGTAAAAGCCGTCTTCGGTATAACTTGCTCCCGAATCTTCAACTGATGGTACCCTGATCGCAAATCGATCTTGGAAAACACCTTAGCTCTTTGCAACCGATTAAACAGATCATTAATCATTGGTGGTGGGTACTTGTTCTTAACGGTTACTTCATTCAATCCGCGATAATCAACAACCATTCTTATCGATCCATCCTTCTTCTCCACTAGAAGTACTGGCGATCCCCAAGGCGAAGAACTTGGGCGAATAAAACCTTTATCCAACAACTCCTTAATCTGCTTCTTAATTTCCTCCAAATCTTGGGCTGGCATCCTGTAAGGTCTCTTGGATATAGGCCCAGTGCCTGGCAGTAGTTCAATTAAGAACTCAATGTCTCTATCCGGTGGCATGCCTGGCAACTCTTCAGGAAATACATCGGGGAAATCCCTTACCACTGGTACTTCTTCCTGCACAACTCCTGATAAGGAATTTACATGGGCTCTCCTCGGCTCATGCCGTGATACATACTTGATCCTTATCCCTTCTGGTGTTGTACGCAAAATTGTCTTACTGGCACAATCAATGTTACCTCCATACATCGACAGCCAATCCATACCAAGAATTACATCAAATCCTTGGGATTCCAATATAATCAAATCCGTGGGGAAAACATGCCTTCCTATACTCAACGGCACCTAGAAGCATCCTTGACTGACCATAAACTCAGCTCCCGGTGAACTTACTAGCATGGGTGTCTTAAGAGTCTTAGTGGGCAGGCTAAACTTATTCACAAATCCCCTTGATATGTATGAATGCGATGCACCAGTATCAAAAAGAACAACTGCAGTAAATGCCTTAACCAAAAACTTACCTATTACTGCGTCTGGCTGAGCTTCAACCTCCTCCACGGTAACGTGGTTCACTTGCCCCCTGTTGAAAGGGTTCGGCTTCTTTCCTGAGCTTCCATTGCCATTTCCATTTTGGGCTTCTGGGAAATCATTTGCATAATGCCTCGTCTTGCGGCACTTATAACAAGTGATATGGCTCAGGTCTGCTTTGGATGGTGTTGACGAGGTGGTGCGGCTTTGTCCATTGCTTCCTCAATTCCCGTTCCCATTCTTTGTGCCATTGTGATTGTGCGAGCTGCCTCCTTCATGAGTATGCTGAAAATGTGCTCCTGACTTTGGGGTAAAGCGTGGCTTCTGATGAGCTCCAGAATTATACTTCCCCTGTGCATACTTCCTCTTACGATTATCAATCTGCTGCTGCTTCCCTTCAATCATAAGAGCACGATCTACTAACTCCTGGTAATTATTGATAGTGGCTACCATCAACTGCATGCTCAGCTCATCATTCAGTCCTTCTAGAAACTTTTCCTGCTTAGCTGCATCTGTAGCAACGTCATCTGGGGCATAACGTGCTAGCTTACTAAAATCATCCACATACTGGCCAACTGTCCGTCCTCCTTGGCATAAGTTGCAAAACTCACGCTTCTTCATGGCCATAGCTCCTGCTGAAACATGGGCAGTGCGAAAATCTTGCTGAAACTGATTCCATGTGACAGTGTCTACAGGGTAAGTGGCTGTAAAATTCTCCCACCATGCTGCTGCGGGTCCGTCAAGCTGATGCGCGGCAAACTTCACCTTCTCTCCATCTGTGCATCCTGCAGTGGTCAACTCCCGTCCTATCTTACGGAGCCAATCATCTGCTACTATCGGCTCGGTGCTACTGGAAAACACCGGCGGATTCAACCTTAAGAAACGTGCCAGATGGTCAACAGGTGGTGGTGGTGGTGGGTTGTTGTTGTTGTTGCCTTGGTTCTGTACCAATGTTTGAATCAAGGTATTCTGCTGCTGAATCAACTGAGTGATCTCTGGCGGGAAAACAAACTCGGGGTCGTGTCTCGGAGGCATCTGAGGGTTTAGAGGGAAGAGTTAAGAATAGAATGAGGTCTAGTGAGAAAACTGTTGGGGAACGTAGTAATTTCAAAAAAATTCCTACGCACACGCAAGATCATGGTGATGGCATAGCAACGAGAGGGGAGAGTGTTCGTCCATGTACCCTCGTAGACCGTAAGCGGAAGCGTTATGACAACGCGGTTGATGTAGTCGTACGTCTTCACGATCCGACCGATTCAAGCACCGAACGTACGGGGCCTCCAAGTTCAGCACACGTTCAGCTCGATGACGATCTCCGGCCTCCGATCCAGCCGAGCTCCGGAGATGAGTTCCGTCAGCACGACGGCGTGGTGACGATGTTGATGCTCTACCGGCGCAGGGCTTCGCCTAAGCTTCGCGACGATATGACCGAGGTGGAATATGGTGGAGGGGGGCACCGCACACGGCTAAGGAACGATCCGTAGATCAACTTGTGTGTCTATGAGGTGCCCCCCACCCCCGTATATAAAGGAGCCAGGGGGGAGGAGGCCGCCGGCCTGAGGGGCGCGCCAAGGGGGGGAGTCCTACTCCCACCGGGAGTAGGACTCCCCTTTTCCAAGTAGGAGTAGGAGAGAAAGGGGAAAGAGGAGGAAGAGGGGAAGGAAAGGGGGGGCGCCGCCCCCCTTCCCTTGTCCTATTCGGACTAGGAGGGGGAGGGGCGCGCGGCCCCCTCCTGGTAACCTCCCGGTACTCCAGTAAAATGCTGATTTCAGCCGGAACCATTCCAATGTCCAAACATAGGCTTCCAATATATCAATCTTTATGTCTCGACCATTCCGAGACTCCTCGTCATGCCCGTGATCACATCCGAGACTCCGAACAAACTTCGGTACATCAAAACTTATAAACTCATAATAAAACTGTCATCGAAACGTTAAGCGTGCGGACCCTACGGGTTTGAGAACTATGTAGACATGACCTAAAACCATTCTCGGTCAATAACCAATAGCGGGACCTGGATGACCATATTGGTTCCTATATATTCTACGAAGATCTTTATCGGTCAAACCGCATAACAACATACGTTGTTCCCTTTGTCATCGGTATGTTACTTGCCCGAGATTTGATCGTCGGTATCCAATACCTAGTTCAATCTCGTTACCGACAAGTCTCTTTACTCGTTCCGTAATACATCATCTCATAACTAACTCATAAGTTACATGCTTGCAAGGCTTAGGTGATGAGTATTACCGAGAGGGCCTAGAGATACCTCTCCGACAATCGGAGTGACAAAACCTAATCTCGAATTATGCCAACCCAACATGTACCTTCGGAAACACCTGTAGAGCACCTTTATAATCACCCAGTTATGTTGTGACGTTTGGTAGCACACAAAGTGTTCTTCCGGTAAACGGGAGTTACACAATCTCATAGTTGCAGGAAGTTTGTATAAGTCATGAAGAAAGCAATAGCAGAATACTAAACGATCAAGTGCTAGGCTAACGGAATGGGTCATGTCAATCACATCATTCTCCTAATGATGTGATCCCATTAATCAAATGACAACACATGTCTATGGTCAGGAAACATAAGCATACTAGTGACTATATGTTTGTCTATGTATTCACACATGTATCATGTTTCCGGTTAATACAATTCTAGCATGAATAATAAACATTTATCATGATATGAGGAAATAAATAATAACTTTATTATTGCCTCTAGGGCATATTTCCTTGAAAAACACTACCCATATGCACATAAGACAAAACACTCAATATCATTCCAATCAATTCAAACAAGGGCATACAACGGTCTAACTATTGTTACAAAAGTGCTTGGACTAAAACTAGTTAAATGGTGGAAAATTCTACTACTATTATGGTTCTCAACTAGAAAAACTGCTCCGATGCAGATTCCATGATATCTGCTCCAGCTTCATCAACATAGTCATCATCACTGTCGTCGGGATCCGAGTCGGTGTCGTCGATGATGATATAATTATCTGGACATGTAGGTTCATCCTCTTCTCCTCGGGGTGCTGAACCTCCCATGAATACTCCAATCTTCTCCTTAAGGTCACCATTCTGTCGTACTAGACCGACCATTTCTTCCATATAGTCTTTACGTGTAGCCTTGAGTTCTGCTTCTAGCTCCTTAATCCTGGTCATAGCCTTCTGTAGCTCCTCCATATCTGGGCACATCTGGTTATCCTGGCGTCGGATGTGTTGGTTTAACTCCTGAATATAAGCTGTGATTGATCTGTCCCTCCTAGTGGTGATCATCTCCCAATGCTCATCTCGGCGCCCACAAATCTGGTAGATAGTATTCTTGAGATCGTTGTAGTAAACTTCTCCAATTTGTCCCATGGCGATGTGAGCTGCCATGCTTTTTCCTAGGCTCCATGTTGGTGCATCAAAGGTAAACTCTATTGGTTCCGTGATTGGTGCAAACGTCCTTCCTAGAATGTAGAGTTGAATCTTCCAGCGCTCCTCTTTGGGTAAAGTGGCGTTGAAAGTTCCAGTGAAGCTTGGTACTCCTATGTTCAAGTATCTAGCGGCTTCCTTCAAGTGACATCCAAAAGGTGAATTCTCATCGGGTTGCGCGAACTTGATCCTTGCATCCGTCATCCTAAAGAATAGAAAAGATGAGGAGTCAGAAATGAGAAGAAATAGTAGTGATCTAGGGCTTAAGCTTAGTGGCCGTGTCCTACAGTCAGCGTGTGCTCTGATACCACCTTGTAGCGACGAGACCTCAAACAGTCTGATCTCTGTGCTCAGTGTCATCCCTGGATCAGTAATGCTGACACCACACAGTACTTGGAGGATTTATAACAGAGTAGCAATCACACACTTATTACATCGAATGTCTCAAAAGAGAACTTATTGAAATAAATATGGCTTAAGGCCATCTAAAACGATAACAGCGGAAGGCTTGGAAGATAAGCGAGTCCATCAACTCCAACGGCATCACTGAGTATAGAACCACGACCTAAAAGCACCTTA
Organism: Triticum dicoccoides; assembly: GCF_002162155.2. Classification (NCBI taxonomy): domain Eukaryota; kingdom Viridiplantae; phylum Streptophyta; class Magnoliopsida; order Poales; family Poaceae; genus Triticum; species Triticum dicoccoides. Next base: position 580,211,158 of record NC_041385.1, read on the forward strand.
CTCGTTGTCTGAAAAAGTCTGCAACATGAAACGTTGCAGCCCGAAAACGGGTCAGCACATGGAATATGCTGGCAATGTAACACATAGAGAATAACAATGGAGATAGGCTATACTACATGCATATTTGGCTGGTGGTAAAGCTCTATGGTTACAGTTTTTGCATAAAGCCAATTTTTCCCTACTGCAAAGGAATAAATTTATTTAACTATCATGGTGGTTGTTAAACATTGCGAATGGTTGACAGCATTCTCAATCCCAATTAAAAAAATACCCATTAAAACCCAACAATATTAATTATAGAAACATGATGAGATTCACATGATAATCAAGTACTAGATACCCAAGATGTCCATAACCGGGGACACGCCTAACCATGATTAGTTTATACACTCTGCAGAGGTTTGCGCACTTTTCCCACAAGACTCGATCGCCTCCGTTTAATTCCTCGCACTACAGGATGTTTGAGAAATGGATGACCGAGACATAGTCTTTCAGAAGCACTAGCACCTTACATGTGGGTAGACCGGTACACCTACATTCCCCTACATCTGCTAGTCTACCCGTAAGAGTTCGCACAACTTAGTCAACTATGCCAGAGCCCATAATGGCTTGTGGCTGCACACGTAAGTTTCTAGTTTGAATAATCTCATGATCCCTTTGAGCCTGGGTGGCGGTCCGAAGAAATACAGGCAAGTCCTGCTAGAAAACAGGTGCCTCAATCCACCCAGATGTGTATTCAAGTTGCCACCTTAAATAAACCATTAATTTACAATCTCACATCTGTCATGGATACACTCACCCAATCCACGTCTACTAGCATAGCATGGCATAATAAGCAAACGCAGAAGTAACTCCCAAAGGTTTGATAATAAAATAGATAATAGGTACTACCTCATCTACTTCCCATCCCACAATTTAATTAGATCCTAATCATGCAATGTTTGAGGATAGATCTAATGCATAAAAACTGGGTAGTAGAAAGGTATGATCAAGTGTTACTTGCCTTGCTGATGATCCGCGAGACCTAGAGACTCGAAGTAACAGGCGGCGCACTCCGGGTATTCTATCGCAGACAAACAAACAAGCATACAATAAGTACTCATCTAATGCATAGGTAAAACTCGAACAAAAGATCCAACCAGAATGTTCAGCTTAAGAACTCCGGTTTGCAAAAGAATCAAATCAAAACAAGCAACGAAAGTCAAACGGCGAAAGAAAACAGCTTCATTTTACTAATCTAGATCTAAGTCAAATTTTACAGAAGCAAAAACTTGTTTAAGTAGATTATTCGGAAAGAGGGTTTTGAGACGAAACTCCCAGCGCTTGAATCGCCTGATTCTGATAAACAAGCGAAAAGTTATACTAAATCAAAAATCGGACCAGAAATCGCGATCAGAAAATAACCGCGGAAAATCCGAGAAAAAGAAAAACGACGAACAGATTAACGAATCTGACGAAAAGCGTTCGCTAAGTCGAATTAACGGACGAACGTACGCTAATTAACCTAAACCGAAAAAACAGAAAACTAAATTAAAATGAATCTAAAAAAACCAAAAAAAACCATAAAGAAAAACCGCCCGGTCTTTAAGAAAACCGGCGGCATGCAATTCGAGGCGGCGGTGAACCTCGGGATGCGGGGCGGCCGGGCGGCGGCTCCGGTGGCAGCGGTGGCGGCTCCGGCGGCGGTGGCTGGCGGCGGCAGCTGGCGGCGACGCGGATCTGGCGCGGCTAGGGTTAGGGTTCCGCGGGTGGGCTGGGGCGGCGTAACGGGCTGGCGGGGGCGGGGCGAGCTGGCGGGCTGGCGGCGGTGTCCCGCGCTTTATAAAGCGCCCCCCGAGCGGAGTCCCGCTCGGGTACGGCCTGGAGTCGGTGCGCCGTTTTTTTTAAACATTACGCTCGGTAGAAAAATAAAAAAGAAATACTAAACGGACTCCAAAAATCCTGAAATAAATTTTCCCCGACTTCTAAAATCAAGCCGGACTAGATGAACATTTATTTGCGGCCTAAATGCAATTTTGAAAAACGCGCATTTTTCCTAAATTCAAATAAAAAGCGAAAAACTTCCAAAATAAACCTTATTTGATTTTTTATTAAATCATCATTATTTCCTTATTTTCGGAAAGTCATTTTATTCCCTCTCTGAATTTTTGGTAGTAGAAATAATTGAAGATAAAATAAATAAAATCAATGATCCTATTTTCAAAATTTGAGAAAAACCCCAAATATGAAAATAACGAAATCCCCAACTCTCTCCGAGGGTCCTTGAGTTGCGTAGAATTTCTAGGATCAAGCCAACAATGCAATAAAAATATGATATGCATGATGATCTATGTATAACATTCCAAATTGAAAATTTGGGATGTTACACTATTATATTCATCATGAGATGTAGTTTCATATGATGTATCTTTGGTATTGTAGATATAAATAACATTTTGCGTGAACCTGATCAATGTTTCCAAAGTTCGACTTCTAAAAAACTTTACATGCACTGCATTATCAAGCGGATGGAATATCTCTTTCCCCCTCTCAGCTATCTGACGCACCACTCAGTCTTATAGGGGCTCCTCTATCTCTCTCAAACTTTATATCTCCTTGGTTCACACATACGCATATCTCGCTCGCTCTACATATAGACCCATCCAACACTCTCCGCCCTTGTTCTCTCTCTATGTGACACGCACCCCCCTAAGTACCATAATCCCTCACTCCATCATAGGCGCACGCACTCCCCCCCTAAGTATCTCTCACTAGCCATCAGGAACACACATATTGTCTCCTTCCATACATACGTCTATCTCGATATCTCTTGGGGTATCTTCTATCGTGCACACACCTTGTCACTCGATCTCCCACCCATGTAGTCCCATCACGATCTCCAACGGATCTCTCTATCACAAACATACACTCTCTCCTCCCCATGTTGGCATTTTCTTCGTACGTCTCTCTTGACCTCTCTCCCTTGCTTGTTAGACCCCTGTTGGCCACGTGCTAGGGGTCTTTCTCTCTTGGTTGCAAACAACCACACACTATCTCCTCACCTTGCTTCCGTTGTCCAATATGCATGTGTGATATGTTCGAATAAGACACACACACGCCTTTTCTCTACTTTTATCGTGTGTTGTCCATGCCTCTTTCACACACGCAGACACACTTTTTTTACTCACTCTTTCTATTTCTCTCTCTCTCTCTATCTATCTCTCTCTCTCTCTCTCTAGTTAGGGACTCTCTCACGTCTATAAGCATATGGATGTTTTGAAAAGTCAAACCTCAGAAAAGTTTGACCAGGTATATGTGGAGAAAAACATTTACATCTGGAACGATCATTAGATTCATCACAACATGTACTTACTTCATACTATCATTTATCCTTGGTATTGTAGATATAAGTAATTTCTTTATAAACTTGGTCAAAGTTCCAAAAGTTTGACTTTAAAAAAAATGTTGGCACTACATTATCGAATGAAGGGAGTTGCTCTTTCTCTCTCTCTGCTATCTCTCACGGGCCTCCCTTCTCACTCAAACTCACTATACTATCGGATTATACGCTCACCATGTCAGCATATAGCTTCGTATATTGTTTACTTGACCGGTCAACCAGTCCACATGCTGCCTTGTCAGCTCGTGTTCTCTATCTTCGTGTGCTGGCCCATGTGGTAGTGGGTGAAAATAAGTAAGCTAGAGGCCCATGTGACACGCGGTGAAGTAAACCAAGCTGAAACCACTCGGGTTAGCACCCCGAACGCTAGTAAATTGAGGGCGCACACTTCTTCCGCGTGAAGGGCCACTACAAAAAAAGACACATCCGTGACATTTTGGGCCAAACAAATTTTTTTTCTGTCATACATATGACACTTCTATGACGATAATTGTGACAGAACCCGGTATCATCATAGATGTGGTGGGCTCCTACTTCTATGACAAAAAATCATGACAGGAAATGGGCTTTTCGTCCTGGGTGGGCCAGAGACGCAGCTGCATGACATTCTTTGGGCCGTCCATGACGGAAAAACCATGGTAGAAGCGAGGGGGAGGAAAATTTCGGGGAGTTCCCGGTTACGGTGGGAGGTCGGGGGCCAAGCGATGCGCGTTTCTCTCGTACATGTACGCGCGTGTGTGCAAGGCGTTGGCTCTAACTGAACCCGAGCGAGGCATTGGGCTCTAACTGAACCCGAGCGATTGCACTGCAGGCTACGCGTTACTGAACCCGAGCGATCGATCGATGGCTATTAACTAAACCCGATCGAGTGATTCCTTCGCTACTGCTGCTAACTGAAGCCGATCGATTGGATG
>NC_041385.1:580215883-580221522 GCF_002162155.2 Triticum dicoccoides
TTTGCCCGTGGAGGGGTGGTTGAACAGGAGCCGGTGGAGTAGCGCGCGGTGGAGGCTGGAGGAGGTCGACGGTAGCCCGTGGAGGCTGGAGGAGGTCGACGGTGGAGATGAACAGTATCCCGTGGAGTCCCGTTTTGTGGTACGCCACACCCCTCCCGATGAACAGGACCCCCGTTTCGACCGTAGGTGGTCCGTTTCCTCCGTTTTGCGGTATGCCACACCCCTCCCGATCAACAAGACCCCCATTTCGACCGGAGGAGGTCCGTTTCCTCCGTTTTGCGGTACGCCACACCCCTCCCAATCAACAGTACCCTGTTCCGAACGTAGGAGGTCTGTTTCCTCCGTTGTGTGGTACGCCAGGCCTCGTTTCAATCGCCTGTACTGTCCAAGCCCTCCCGCTGAACACGACCACGCATTCCGTTCCGACCCAGCCGGTTGGCTCCCCATGAACACGACGATGACGTTGTTTCTCCCTTCCGACCCAGCCATGTACGTATGCGCGAGTAGCCGTTCGAGACCCCGCCCGTATATACGTACGTGGCCGTATTTTCTTTCTTGCACCCTCGCCGTTGTATGTACGTGTACATGCTACGTGCGCGCCTCTACTACGACACGTGCGTGCCTCTACATCCACCAGTATATATGTACGTACACGTTCGCGACCATAATGATAACGCTACGTACGCTTCGACCAGGTAGGTCCCGACTGTCAGGCACTTCCTTGTGTGCAAAGATGTAGCTAGTGGGTCCCAGCAGTAAGGGGGGTGAATGGTTTTTTTGCCCGTACGCACTTCCTTGCGTGCGAAGATGTAACTGGTGGGTCCCAGCAGTCAGGGGGGCGAATCGTTTTGTTTTTTTTGCCCGGACGCACTTCCTTGCATGCGAAGGTGTAGCTGGTGGGTCCTAGCTGTCAGGGGGGAAACATTTTTTTGCTAAATATGGTGGCCCGTCCGGTGGGTCCCCGCTGTCAGGTGGAGGAATAATTATTTTCCGCGTAATAAGGAGGCACTTCCTTGCTGCGGCCGTGGACCCAGCTGTCAGCCTCTCCACGTACAATCCATGTCTGATGGAAGCCATTCCTTGACCACGTTGACCATGCCGCACCGAGAGCACCATGGCGATGGACGACGGCGAGGCCTAGGAAGGGGACGATGCGGAGCCGGGGAAGACGCGGAAGTGTATGCCCACGCATAGAGGAGTACGAGGGTTTACTGGTTCGCTGCGGTGTGAGGCTGCCGTCGCCGCAGAATAACAGGGGGTGTGGGTGAGTAGAGGGATAGCCTGGCCAGCAGTAGGAGTAGTAGGGGGCGGTGAGGCCTCCACCGCATCGTAGCCGGCCATGGGAGGCAGGAGCATGAGGCACGACGCACGCTGGTTTGGGCGGCTGGAGCAAGAAGACCAGAGGTTGAAGAAGCACTACAGCCGTTGGATGGACATCGTACGGTCATTGGAGCTAGAATCGTGCATATTGACTAAGTTGACAAAGCCCTTTGTCCCCGTCAACTTAGTAGGCCCACAAGTCAGCCTGCCACTATACTGGGTCCCAGCTATCAGGGGGAGTATTCATTTTTTTTGTGCGTAATAAGGAGGCACTTCCTTGCGTACAAAGATATAGCTAGTGGGTCCGAGCTGTCAGAGCCGGCCATGGGGAGGAGGGAGCAGGCAGTCCCGCTGGCGCTTGTTTGAGCGGCTGGAGAAGGAAGAGCAGACATTAAAGAAGCACGACCGCCGTTGGATGGCCATCCAACAGTCACTGCTTGTGCGTCAACCTATTTTTTTTAGGAAAGCCTCAAATTTGTGGAAAACAGCATACAACTCATCTGCCATTATTTTTAATAATTCACAGCCCATTTGCTAATTCTTAAGGTTTTTTTGGAGCCCATATTCTTTTTGTTAGCATTACATCCCATATTGTGGCCACGGTTAAAAACTTATACGAAATTTTGCATATTTCGGTGCGGTCCGAACTGTTTTTAATCCCGAAATTTCGACTCACATTCAAACTGATTTTAAAAATAAATGCATATCAATATAAAATCCAATAAATTCTCTACGCATAAAAATTAATGTAATTTAAAATCTCGAAATGAAAAAAAAAATATTTGAAACTAATTGTCGGTTTGATGTGTTTTAAAAATGTACAGCCCATTTCTCATTACTGATGGGCCATTTTCTCGGCCAGACGAATGAAAGCTCTCCTCGTCTTGAAAGATTTGTAGCCCAACAGGCCTGACAAAGCGACTTACTTGGCAAATCACAAAAAAACTGGGCTGTGGCCATGGACCCAGTTGTCAGCCTCTCCACGTACAGTACTCTTCCGATGGAATGTCGTTGACCACATTGACCACGCCTCGCCGAGAGCACCAAGGCGGTGGACGACGACGAGGCCTAGGAAGGGGATGACGCGGAGCCGGGGAAGACGCGGCAGTGGATGCCCACGCGGAGAGGAGTACGAGGGTTCACTGGTTCGGCTGCGGTGTGAGGCTGTCATCGCCGCAGGGCCTGGCTAGCGGTGGGAGTAGTAGGGGGCGATGAGGCCTCAACGGCAGCACAGCCGGCCACTGGAGGCAGGAGCAGGCGGTCTGCCCGGCGCTGGTTTGGGCGGCTGGTGCGAGAAGAGTAGTGATTGAAGAAGCATCAAGACCGTTCGATTCAAATCCAATAGTTACTACTACTAGAATCGTTTGTTGACTAAGTTGACAAGCCCTGCGTACGCGTCAACGTAGTAGGCCCACAGGTCAGCCTCCCAACCGGTGCGCCCCAGATGTCAGTGGGAGGAATCATTTTTTTCGCATAATAAGGAGGCAGTTGATTGCGTGCGGCCAGGCCAGTGGAGGTAGTAGGGTGGGCCGAGGAAGCCTGCGCGGCATCACAGCGGGCCACAAGAGGAGGGAGCAGGCAGTCCCGCCAGCGCTAGTTTAGGCGGCTGGAGCAGGAGGATTAGAGATTGAAGAAGCACGGCGGCTAGAATCGTGCGTTCACTCACAAAGCCTTGCGTAAACAAGTCAGCCGCCCGTTTTCCTTTTTTAGAATTGCCGGCCATTTTCTGGTCAGTACCAGGGTCAAAAAATTAACTAAATATGTGGGCAATTTTTGCTGGGGAACGAAATATTCTTAATCCAAAAATAAATAGCCATACTAAAGCAAATTTAAAAATAAATTAGTACTATGTCATGTTGAATCCAATGAAATACGTATAAGATATCAGTGAAGAACAAAATTCAAAAATAACTAATATCCCATTTGCTATAATTTTTTCGGAATTTTCAACCCCATTTGATATTAGTTTTAACACACATTGACCATACTCTTTGGCCAGGACGGAATGCATCCCTCCTCGTCTTGAAAGATTTGCAGCCCAGTAATTCGGAGAAAACAAATAGGCCTAGCTTGGGTATTCTTCAAAAAAATAATACTCGGCTACCTATTTTCCCAAAGAACTGGTGCATGAGCATTTAGCTTTATTTATTTATTTACTTATTTATGTTTAGGGGACCATGAGCATGTACCTGGGCCGGATTCATGTGAGAGCCTCCCTTCCAGTTAATTATGGGCTTCTCTATTGGGCCTTCATCAGTGGGTTGCATGTTATCAACAAGTGGAAAATGTGTTTCATACGAAAAATAGTATGAGCTACATATGGTACGGGGCACTAAAGGATCGAACCGTGCAACGACTTCCAAAACATTGTGTTTGTCGTTCTAACAACACATTTATTCAACCAACAGACGAAATATACTACAGATTGTACATTGAAAATAGCAGCAACAGCAACCAGGGCTGGGGGTGCAACAGAAGCAGTAAGCAGGCCAGAAGAGTGAAGACGCAGCTCTCTCTTCCAAACGAAACATCAGCCATCATTACAAAAGGGCTACCAAAAAAGAACAAGTGTATGCATCAAACTAAATAAAGATCCTACTACACCAAGTGTACACATCTAACTAACTGGTTCAGTTAGACGTTACTATTTATTAAGCTGTGAAGATTGGCTGACTGCTTGAACCAGATGGGTGCCTGGCGGGGGAAACTCCAGCCAGCAGGTCGAAGTCTGATACTTGCGACCCTCTCTCCTACTTTGGGCTGCAGAGCATGGTGGCACATATCAGGGTATGGTGCATGCAGAGACGCATGGTACGCTGTGTACACATAGTTTTGCCTGATGAACGAAACCGCGCTGCCATCATGATCCTTGCCATCGGTTATCTCCTGGTTAATCGGATAATTCAGTCCGACAAACAGAGAGCGCGTACCAAGGCTACTTACCAGCCTCTAGTCAAAAATTCCTGAAGGCCCAAAGAAGCTAGGATCCTGCTCAAAGACCTTGCAGTGACTGTGATTGTATTCCACGAAACAACACGTCTGGTACGTGCGAACGATCTTCAATCTTTCACCGTCGTATGATCGAGCCAGGAACCACCTGCAACTGCCATGTCACTTTTCTTTGAAAGGTTTTGGGATTAGGAAGGGTAGGGACACCAGGTGGCCTACAACATCATATCTAGTTGGAGTCAAATAAAAAAGGGCTCTTGATTTAGTCAATCTTAAGAACAGCATGTTATGAGCATGAATATTTTTTTAGTAAATGTTGACAGTAATATAAGCAAGCCATCATGATATCACAGGAAAGTAACATAGTGATGTAACAGCCGTTTGTAGCGATGACTGGAGTAGGCCAGCAATACGTCCAGCCATAGAAGGAGTCGACAGCGTAAATGAAGCCCTTGTGTTCAATGGCATCAGAGAACCATGGAGGATGTATGATCCTGCGATGGACGTGCAGATTTATCCACTTACCGCAGTGACCTGTCAGATAGGCGAGACCGCGGTTGAAGAACGCAATTAGCCTGAAATCTTTATAATTCGCAGATCTTGTGGGCACTTGGCAGATTACAAACCTTCAGCAAATCAAACTTGGTATCATGTTGGCTACTGTAAGATTCCGAGTATTCTGGGCCGTGGTGCCAAAGCAGTGGAGTGTTAATCGATGGAAGGGGGATCAATCGCCGGGTGTAGACCTCCACGAGCATCCAGCTGCGGCGACCGTCGACGAGCACCATCCAAGACATGTTCATGCCGACCCAGTACATACCGTTAATGTAGCTGAGGCTGACGGGGATCGGATCGCAGTGAAGGGGGTTGATGCTCGCCACCCTACGATCGTTATGCTGCATGACACGCCGTTTCTGAAGATCAGGCGGCATCAGCAAGCAAGGAGCTGGCTTAAAAAGCTCCGGCCTGAGGGCTTTGAGTAAACAGTACAGCCCCAACGAGCACGCGGCAAGCGGCATGGTACTGAGATTGTCCACACACGAAACAATGAGCTTGATTACCTCTGTGGGGAGCGAATTTCAGCCACTCTTTCGGCGAATGCTGCTCAGTTCTGCCATTGTTAGTGCTTGGGTTTCGGACGAGGGGGGGAGGCGCCTTAGCGGGGATGGAAGCTTGGACGAGATTATGTGCGGACAAAGATGGAGAAGCGAATATGTGCTGCGGGAAGTGGACAGGTGATGATGACTACAGCACGGTGGGTCCCAGCAGTCAGGGGGACGAATCGTTTTGGTTTTTTTTTGACTAGGCGCACTTCCTTGCGTGCGAAGGTGTAGCTACTGGGTCCCAGCAGTCAGGGGGCGAATCATTTT
>NC_041385.1:580221922-580261522 GCF_002162155.2 Triticum dicoccoides
ATGTAGCTGGTGGGTCCCAGCAGTCAGGGGGGCGAATCGTTTTTTTTTCAAATGCACTTCCTTGCGTGCGAAGATGTAGCTCGTGGGTCCCAGCAGTCAGGGGGCGAATCATTTTTTTCACAAAAAACGGTGGCCCTTCTGGTGGGTCCCCGCTGTCAGGTGGAGGAATAATTATTTTGCGCGTAATAAGGAGGCACTTCCTTGCGGCTGCTGTGGACCCAGCTGTCAGCCTCTCCACGTACAGTCCACGTCCGATGGAAGTCGTTCCTTGACCATGTTGACCACGCCGCGCCGAGAGCACCACAGCGGTGGACGACGGGGAGGCCTAGGAAGAGGACGACGCGGAGCCGGGGAAGACGCGACAGTGGATGCATATGCGGATAGGATTATGAGGGTTCATTGGTTAGGCTGCACTGCCGTCGCCGCAGAATAACATGGGGTGTGGGTGAGTGGAGGGATGTTCTGGCCAGCGGTGGGAGTAGTAGGGGGTGGTGAGGCCTCCGCGGCAGCACAGCCGACCATGGGAGGCAGGAGCAGGCGGCACGACCGGCGCTGCTTTGGGCGGCTGGAGCAAGAAGACCAGAGGTTGAAGAAGCACGACGACCCTTGGATGGACATCGTACGGTCACTGCAGCTAGAATCGTTTATATTGACTAAGTTGACAAAGCCCATGGTACGTCAACTTAGTAGGCCCACAGGCCAGTTTCCAAAATGGTGCGCCCCAGATGTCAGGGGGAGGAATCATTTTTTGGGCGGGTGAAGCTAGAATATCCGAGATTGAAGAAGAAGCACGGCATCCGTTGGATGGACATCCAACGGCTACTGCTGCTAGAACCGTGTGTTGACTATAAGTTGACAAAGCCTTGCATATGCGTCAACTCTGTTTTTTTAGGGGGCGCGTCAACTTAGTAAGGCCAGAAGTGTGTGGCAGAGAACTTATAGCCCATTTTAGATTTGTAAGAATGTGTAGCCCATTTTTGAATTCTAATGGAATTTACTACAGCCCATTTATAGTTTGTTAAAAGTACAACCCATTTCAACCAACCGTTCAAAACAGAATTCAATAAAATTTCCCACATTTTATTGGGATCCGAATATTTTTATCCCGAAATTTCTAGTCAGATTAAATAAATTTCAATATAAATTTATATTACGTAAAAATCCAACAAAACATTGCGCTCGCAACAATTAATGAAATTAAAATTTTCAATATCCAAAAATAATATTTTACAAAGTAATCACTTTTTGGTGCATTTTTTTATAGTTACTACCCTGTTTTTATAATTACATCCCATTTATTATTTCTTAAAGCCCATTTTCTTGTTAAGCCTAATGCATCCCTCCTAGGAAAGATTTGCAGCCCAGCGGGGCGGAGAATAACAACTTGACCTTGCCTGGGCATTTCTAAAAAAAAATATAGCTGGGCTAGCCATTTTCAGCTTGAAAAAAATTAATATCTGTGCTGGATATCTGGCCTGGGCTAGACGGGCCACAACCCGCCCAGTTAATACCTGCAGCGATGTTTTCGTTGTTGTTCAGAGGAGAAAAATTAATATCTGGGCTAAACATCAAAAAACTCTGCAGTGCTCACACCTCAAAAACACAAATACTGCTCGAGCTGCTTGGTCCCAGCTGTCGACCGCTTCTTCTGCAACTCTCTCGTTTATTGACTACTCCATCCTTTCTGGTTTATAATGCTCAATTCAAAAATCTCACCAATCAAGGTCGATGGCGAGTGGTGGAATACTTTTTGTAGTTTTGCATAAGCACCTAATTAATGCTCTTGTTATCCTCAAAAAATTATGTTTATCAATGCATTATTTGCAATGCATGCATGCATAAAGTACATGCATTGGTCAATTTTCTATTAATACTTGCATGCAATGATTTAATGCACCTTGGAATCTGAACATGTGATGGAAAACAACCAAATTGAGACTTATAAAATGGAAAAACTAAAATTTTGAGATAAGCCCTATAAACCGGAAAGGAGGGAGTACATAGGTTGACAATGGTGTGAGACCGTGATGTCAGGAAACCAGGAGGAAGCAAAATAAATTATAGTTATATATATATATATATGTTGCTCGTGAGCCGCCAAGTACCAGTCTCGCAATAGTACTGGCATTAAAGGATCGGTCCTTCACTTGCGGATCGTTCGTGAGTCGAACTCGCTCTCTTGCCATGGCTTTGACTCACAAACTCGAGTCGGACTCATTCACTGCTGACTTTTTTGAGGATCGTTTCTTCTGCACTCTCTTGCTATTACCCGCAGGGAGCGCTGCAACCAACGGTGCATATTATCATATAGAAAGAAGCGAAGCGTAGAAATTCGTACTACCGGAAAAGTGTCGCTACCGCTAGGAAATAGAGTCATCTTACGGGGTGGATCTCAAGCAAGCTTAGCGAATCACATAGAGTTGCCCCTACCTGCCAGCGCGCAGATAGATAGGGCGGGCGAGCGCAGGGATGGATATCTGAGCGATTGAAAGAGTCGGTCTTGAAAACCGATATATATATATATATATATATATATATATATATATAAGGAGGCACTTGCATACGTGAGGCTATGGACCTGGTGGGTCCCCATTGTCATCCTATCCAAGTAAAGTCATCTCCTCGCCCGCGCCCGCTTTCCGCCCGAAACAGTCAGCGCCGGCCGCCCCGCTTCCCAGTGCAGGTGATTGCTCCGCCTTCAAATGACACAAGTGTCGTCCGTCCGTCCATCTACTGCACACATTAATGATACGCGGTTGCCGAGGCGGCTACTCTGGCGCCACACGTCCGTCCCTCTGCCCGCCCACCATTGCTATATAAACTGCTGCGCCGGCCATAGCCTTAGTCATCCGCATCCGTTTCATTTCTCCTGTCCACACCACTACTGCCCACCATGGCTTCCTCGCGCTCCGGCGCTCTTCGGGATGGGTGGACGACGGACCACAAGGAGATGGCAGCCATTGCTGCGACCGACTGGACGGCAGGCAGCCGGAAGACGACGACGTCCCATTGAAGAACATGGTAGTCGACGATCCGGCGCCAACCCCCTCCTCCGCGCCATCCTCGCCGATGCATTGCACCATGACCATCGGCGAGGCCCGCGCCCAATATATGGATAGGGTGAGGCAGATGCGTGAGGCGCAGTTCCGGGAGACGCAGACCGACGCCGCCTACAACCACCATCTCCTCCAGGAGCACCTACAGGCGGAGGAGAAGATCGCCGCGGAGCGGGCGGAGCAGGAGGCGCTGCTCGACTCGTACTGCTACGCCCGCAAGGGCCGCCTCGAGCGCTGGCGGTACCGCATGCGGGTGGCGGAGGCTATGGCCGCCTACAAAGAGGCTAGCAAAGAGGGCGATGAAGCGGGCGAGGCACTGTTTGGCGAGACCGAGGACGAGGCAGAGGACAATGCCGGCTCCGACGAGTCCCCGCTCCGCTGGCGACGACGAGGCCCTGCTCCGCCGAGTCCCCGCGACGCCAACAACGAGGCAGAGGACACTGCCGGCTCCATTGAGGCCCCGTGGCCCCAACAACGAGAAAGAGGACACCGCCGGCTCCGCCGAGGCCCCGCCGCACCAACAACGAGGCAGAGGACATCGTCGGCTCAGCCGAGGCCCCACCCTGCCGGCAACGTGGGGGAGGATTTCCACTGCTCCGCTGAGGCGCCGCCCGCGGGCAACGAGACAGAGGACATCACCGGCTCCGCCGAGGCCCCGCCCCGCTGCCAACGAGGCCGCCCCACACAGAAAACGCGGAAGAGTAGAACACGGCAGGTCGCCGCCGCTCGGGTCCAAGTAAGTCCACCGCTACTACCCTCCGGTTGAAGCCAAGCTATGCGGGTTGACCATTGACGGTCGGTTAGCTTCTTGGCGGCGACGTGGAGTCGGAGAGCTGCGCTGGAGAAGAACGCTGCTTCTACTTAACAGCTGGTGCAGTTGGCTGACTGGCACGTGGGCCCAACAGGCCTGATGTCAGTTATGCAACTGCACCTGAAGTTAAGTCATTGAAGCTTCTGTTCGGCTCAGCGGGACACAGGTGGGTAGCTTCGGTTAATTAATTATACCTCCAGCGCACCCCTTTTTAGTTGAAGAATATGTGAAATGTAATGAAATCCGGCATGTTTATATGAAATCCGACCGTGTATGAATGAATTTATTTCGATTAGTTCGAATTCCTATATCACTGGCATTGGATGAACATGCAAAACAATACGTACTAGCATTATTCCCAGGGTGATCACCTCGTTTGCAGCAGTTTCACATGTACTCCCTCCGGTCCTTCCTAGTCTGCATATAAGTTTTGTCTGCAGTCAAAGTATCTCTACTTTGACCAATCTTATACAAAAAAGTATGCACTTTCACAATGTGCGAAGTAAAAAGGAACAGAAGGAGTACAAAGAGTCTGAGCAGCTTTTTAGCATTTCTGTACATTGCAATCAAACACACAGGCCTAGCAATTCATAGAGAACATTCAAAACAATCGATGATTATGCATCTCAGCGACTCACATGTCAGAGGCAATATTTACTTCACAACTAAATAATAAAGAAAAAATTGATTGACACTGCTGACGACAAAGGGCGTCCCATTCGAAAATATCAAACGCATATCTTGCTAAAATCAATGAGCAAAATTTGACAAGGTTGTCCCATTCCAAAATATCAAATGCCTACAATTGTGGAATGGGCAGGGTTTGCCATCAGTTCCAACATTGACATGGCAACTCGTGCTAAATAAACCAGCTATTCTTTTTGTGCAGTTCCACCAAAATCAACCAAATTCGCGCGTAGCTTTTATGATTTCGCCCTTAGATGTTGCAACGCCTTGAACTTATGGGAACCTCCTTTCTTTGGCGGAAATGAATGATTCAATGTATTCATGAACATTTTGTGCAGTTCCCATTGAAATCAAGCTGAGCGCCGCTGTTTGCACAAATACAAATAAGTGATTAGTATAAAGCAAATTGTACTATGAATTGACAGTTTCAAAAGGCACATACATGGTCCATGTAGAGCACACTTTTAGAAAAATGGAACTCACCAGAAAGAATCCTAGAACAACATTGTACTCGCGCATCACAGCAAAAAAATGGAGATTTGTCAGTCCTTTTGAGCTGAAGTTAGTTTGGTCTTGTGGGGAGTAATGTAACCATCCTTCAACTACTCCTTCTGATGAGAAGATAGACAGGGCTTCTTCATCCTGGCATAATCGGAACTAGTCACTTCACGTACTCCATATTCTTCTTCAGAGGAAGATGATCCTGTTGTGCAAAGACAAGAGGACTACTAAATGCTAGCATCCCTGTTTTCTCGAAAAAAGGGAAAGGAAATATTTAAAACAACAGATGAAGCACTTCTAAAGGACAATACCACTTTTTCATGACAGTATCTAAGCAGTAGAACAACACCAATAGAGATGAAAAAGCTCAATCATTTGGATGAAATCAGTGGGCGAGTACCAACCTTTGATAGGAGGCTGATTGTGTAGAGCATACAGATGAAGCACTTCTCCGGAACCATCTGTTGCTATCTATGGGGGTGGCCATGCTTACTATATACTCCTCGATTAGTTTAATGTTTCCAACATCTTCTTGTGCAGTTCCACTAAAATATATGGTATCTTCAAAGAAGATCCCTGTTTGCACAAGTAGAGATAATTATGTATGGCATCAAATCAGTGGCAAAACAATTGCTCGTTCCAGCCATAGCAATAAATTAAGATGCAAAACTATATCATTACTTGTGTCATCACAGTTCCAGTGCTTCATTATAGCACCGGGAGTTGATTTTTGTTTTTCTTCCGCTTGTTCTTCCCCTTCATCACTTGGT
Source organism: Triticum dicoccoides (assembly GCF_002162155.2). NCBI lineage: Eukaryota > Viridiplantae > Streptophyta > Magnoliopsida > Poales > Poaceae > Triticum > Triticum dicoccoides. The sequence continues at coordinate 580,227,748 of NC_041385.1, forward strand.
TCAATAACAAACAAGCTTCTCCTTCAATGTAAGATTTGGCATGTCAATTAGGGAGCACAAGTATAGTACTAAACTTAATTTTCTGATGAAAGTGGCAAAATACAGGCCATCAGTTGTGAAATATCCTTATCTTACCTCAATGAGATATTACTGTGCACATACAGATTGGATGTCTTGTCTCCATTTGTGCAGTTCACTAAAATCAAGCAACATTATCATACAAGTAGCACAACATATGAAAGCACACTGCAGAATCATGTGAAAGAAGGCTAGTACTGACCTCTCATGATGCGGAATTCAAACAACTGACAAGAAGAAGATCTGAACCAAATTCGCCTTAACGGATAGGAAGTAAGATCTCCTCTTGTGCAGTTCCACTAAGATCAAGCAATCAAGCAACGTTGTCGGTGTGACATTTTGGTTGAACTGCACAGAACACTCTTAAAACAAAAGTTTTTTATGCAGTGCAACAAAAGGTCAAAATGGCAACGAGGTGAAGTAGATAACCCTGTTTACACAGAGGTGCAAAGGAAACAATTAGTGGTCAATAACGGTGGATGACAGAGAAGCCAACAAAAAGAAGCATCTACCTTATCTAAATGGGAAAGAAAGCAAGACAGTAGCATTTCTCAAATGGTGGCATTGATTAATATTAACATAGAGATTATATTAACAATAAAATTCGTTAAACATGTAATTTGCTTTTAACTGTGGCATTGCATCAATTTCCCAGCGGCATTATTAGAGGGTGTTTGTTTACACGGACATTTTGGTGTAGGGACTAAAAAAACTCCGTGTCAGTCACATCTAAACCAAACAGGAGGGACTTTTAGGGACTAAAAGTGGGCATTTGGTACTAAAGAAAGAAGACCCCGAGGGAGTCTTTTTGGGACTTTTTCCAACAGTTGTCCCTGCGACACATCGCACCTTGTTTCTATTAGTTCATTACTAGGGGTAACATGGTCTTTTAGCATGTCATTTAATAACCTCTAGTCCATGTTTAGTCCCTGGAACCAAGCAGGTAGGGACTAGGGAGTTTTTAACCAAACAGGGCCATAGATTAACAACAGCTAATGAGTTGCACGGGACAGTGGACGCACCAGCACCATTTGCATCTACCGATGTATTGTGGTCATGCACAGCCTGTTGTAACAAAGAACAAACAACCAAGGAGCATATTTGTGTTGGTCCCAGTTTTGTTATCTTTAGACACCTTTCCCTATGTGAGCGCAACAAATCTAGTCCTGCTCAAACTCTACAACCTTGTCCTTTCCTTTCCTTTTTGAACTAGTACTTTCGCCCCTTCCTTTCGTCTTTGAACCACGTCCTAGATTTATGCGATACAACTTTCCCCACTACTTTCCCCCATTCCTTTCCTCTTTGAACCACGTCCTAGATTCATGCTATACAACTTTCCGCCTTCATTTCATCTTTGAACCACGTCCTAGATTCATGCTATATACAACTTTTCCCACTACTTTCCCCCACTCCTTTCCTCTTTGAACCACGTCCTAGATTCATGGTATACATGCAGCTAGAGCAATGCATGTGGAGTAAGTAAAATATACCTTAAGGTTCTTGGGGCATGGTTCGGTGGGCGACGGGACGACGGTGAAGAAGAAGGGGTCGGAGGCCCTCCCGCGCCGCCGCTGGGTGGAAAGTGAACAGCTGCACCGGTAGTGGATTCCCTCCCTCGCCGGCGGCGACGGCGTTAAGCCTCCTTCCCTTCCCGGCGGACGGATCATGCCGGCTCTTTGAGCAGCAGTGAGGGGAGAGAGAGAGGCCAACGAAGTCTTGTTTAGATCTGGAGAGGGCGAGAGAGTGTGAAGAGAGCAACTACAAGCGCTGAGGCTCCAGCGGGCGAGGGCGAGATAGTGTGAAGAGAGCAACTACAAGCGTCGAGGCTCCAGTGTGTATATATATACTAGAGAGAGAGTGTGAAGCGTTCAAACCCTAGAAAACATTTTGACCAGTCAAAGAATCCTCCTGGCAAAAATTATGCTCAAGTATAGTTATCGAACCCGAGACCTCAAGTTTGATGAGCGAACAGGCTAACCAGCTACACAACCCTCCCGTTATGTTCAACAAGAGGAAAATAACCTTTTATACATTCCTGCATTTGTGTGAAAAGCATGTTGTGTTTTTGTGTGTGTGTGGGAGTCATTGGGATTTCAATCATAATCGTGTCATGTGGCTTTGGTGGTAAGACTATCCATAGTGGTGTATAAATAATGCAGCCTTAGTCACCTTACCTCTCTCCATGTAGTACGTTGGGTCCCACCAGTCAGAGGGTGAAACAAACAAATTAATAAGAAAAATTAAAAGCGCCAACGGTGTATCTTACTACCTCACACATCTCGCTACTACTCGGGAACACTGTCCAATTGATCCCTCTGTTCGCTCAGATACTATTTTAAGTGAATCCTTATTATAACATGCACACAAATTTTGGGCACTTGTATTTGACTTAAGTCAGTGTGCCACTGTCGGTGTCAAAACCGGCGGATCTCGGGTAGGGGGTCCCGAACTGTGCGTCTAGGCGGATGGTAACAGGAGACAAGGGACACGATGTTTTTACCCAGGTTCGGGCCCTCTCGATGGAGGTAAAACCCTACTCCTACTTGATTGATATTGATGATATGGGTAGTACAAGAGTGGATCTACCACGAGATCAAGGAGGCTAAACCCTAGAGGCTAGCCTATGGTATGATTGTTGTAATGGTTGTTCGTCCTACGGACTAAAACCCTCCGGTTTATATAGACACCTGAGAGGGCTAGGGTTACACAGAGTCGGTTACAATGGTAGGAGTTCTACATATCCGTATCGCCAAGCTTGCCTTCCACGCCAAGGAAAGTCCCATCCGGACACGGGACGAAGTCTTCAATCTTGTATCTTCATAGTCTTGGAGTCCGGCGGATGATGATAGTCCGGCTATCCGGACACCCCCTAGTCCAGGACTCCCTCAGTAGCCCTTGAACCAGGCTTCAATGACGATGAGTCCGGCGTGCATATTGTTCGGCATTGCAAGGCGGGTTCCTCCTCCGAATAATTCATAGAAGATTGTGAACACCAGGATAGTGTCCGGCTCTGCAAAATAAATTCCACATTCCACTGTAGAGAGAATAATATGCACACAAGCTCAATCTGCTGATGTATTTTGTGGCATGACGTCACACCACCACCAAGCCTTGAATCGTTTTTTATTGTACCACCTCAGCGCGTTTAGCGAAGCGGTTTCCTTGGCACGTCTTGTCGAAGCAGAGATCGTGTTCCCCTTATTCCGGGATTCCCATCAATACGGACGTCGGTAACACAATCGCGCCATTGATGGTGGCGCTTGGGAGATAAGCGAGTTTTACCAGGCCGGTGGGGACGCATAGTCTTCGTCTGCCCATATATAAGGGGATAAGGATCCACCTTTTTTACCTACGCCTTCTTCCTCCTTTGCTTATCCATCTCCGCGCACTCGAGCTCCAGCGCCCAAGCTCGCACATCTCGCCTCAACCTTCTCCAGCCATGTACGGAGCGGGAGGCAAGTGGATGGTCTCCTCCGTTACGCAGGGGCACATCGAAAAATTGCGCGACGCCGGATACCTTTCCAGCGACATCGCGCACCGGCTGCCCGACAAGGGGCAGCTCATCCCCACCCCCAGGCCCCATGAGAGGGTCGTATTCCTTCCCCACCTCCTCCGTGGACTGGGCTTCCCACTTCATCCCTTCGTCCGGGGGCTCATGTACTACTACGGCCTGGACTTCCACGATCTGGCGCCAAACTTCATCCTCAACATCTCGGCGTTTATCGTCGTGTGCGAGGCCTTTCTCTGCATCCAGCCCCACTTCGGCTTGTGGCTAAAAACCTTCAATGTCAAGCCGAAGGTAGTGAAGGGCGTCCAAGCGGAGTGCGGAGGCGCCATGGTGGGCAAAATGCCCAACGTCCTCTGGCTCGAGGGCGCCTTTGTGGAAACCATCAAAGGGTGGCAATCGGGGTGGTTCTATATCACCAAGCCGCGTGACCCTAAATGGGCTGCGGCCCCCGAGTTCAGATCTGGTACCCCCATGCAGCTCACCTCCTAGAAAGAGAAGGGCTTGCTATGGGGCAGTTCAGAGGAGCTGACCGGACTCTAGTCCTGTCTCCAGACCCTGGTGAACAAGAAGCTCAAGCTCGTCAATGTGATCCAGGTCATGCTCGTCCGCCGGATTCTCCCCTGCCAACAACGGGCCTTCAATCTGTGGGAGTTCGATCCGGCACAGCACCGGACCCTCAGCGGGCTCTTCGACACAACGAACGAAGCTGCCTGGAGGGTGCTGTTCAAGGGGGGAGAAGCCCCCGCATCCGCGACTGAAGATCGCGGATTCAGCACGAAACGCCCGGCCGGTGCGGTAAGATATGTTATCCTTTACGGGACATTTATTTCTTTCATAGTTTGACTCTATTGTGGGATCTAAAACTCCCGATGCCTTTAACAGGACTGGCAGAGGACATCCGGACAGGTTAACTATCCGGCTCCCCTCCCCGAAGACCCAGCGGATACCCATTTAACGGGGCTGCTAGTCCCGGCACTTTATGTGGTGCCGGAGAAGAAGGCCAAAAAGAAGGCCACGGGAACCCGAAGGAGTTCCCGGTGCCAGGTGGTATCGGACTCATCGTCCGATGACTCCGAGGCGGACTCCTCACCCGAAGGCGAGGAGGATAAAGAAGACTCTCCCCAGGAGGAGGGAGAGAGGAAGAGGAAGGCTTCCCCAGGGGGGGGGGGCGAATGGTCCAAGAGGGGAAGGACCCTTCCTCCGGACAGCTCCACCAACGCCAACGATGGCGACGAGGAGTGGCCCTCAAGGGCCAAGCCCCTGGCAAGATCGTAAGTATCCGAATTACTGAGTGATTTGTAATTTCTCTTTTGTGCCAAATAGTGTCCTTCTAATGCCGCACACTACCTGTAGCCCGGCCGAGGAGGATCTTCCTGCTTCATCCAGCGGGTCCTTGGCTCCGTCGGATGTAGATTCCATTCCGACCGCCTCCACCCCTCGCGATGCTGAAGACGCCGAGGTGGGGTCCTAGGAGGGGACCCGCCAAGAGGGGGAGACTCCGGAGGTGCCACAAGGCAACCTCCCGAACTTCGTGCTGGAACCCGCAGTGGTTCCGGAGTCCGGCAGGCGGCCCCTTCGTAAGAAGGGCAAGACCGTGACACCGGCAGCCTCTGTCCAACCGGAGGCACTGGACAACTTGTTGGAGGCACTCAACGGCGCTTCCATCAAGGAAGAACACCGCACTATCATGAGTGCGGTGATTCAGAAGGTTCAGCTCGCCAAAAGCGGGCTGACTGAAGCCTGCAGCAGCCTTCTAACAGGCTTTGAGGTAAGAAGTTTTAAAATATGTAATGTAATACCGCATAGACAGTAGCCCCTGATGCTCGGTTCGGTGTTCGGAAAGAAAAACCGGACTGAGGATCTAAAAAAGATATACACAGGAGTTCTAAAAAGTATGTCAATATGGGTTTGCAGGCTGCACTGCTGACCTCTGCCGCATTGACTGCGGAGGTCGGTGCTTTGAAGCAGGACCTCGAGCGGACCGAGAACGAGCTCGGTATTGCCAAGAAGCAGCTCGAGGACAAAGAAGGTGAGGAACACCGTATTAAATTTGTACCTTACAGAAAAGGATTTTGGTTGCAATAGAAATAACAAGGATAACGTGGGTACTTCAGGGGCCATGAACGAGGTGGCGACTCTAAGGGAGGCCGTGTCCGTGGCCGAACGTAATGCAGCCGCGGAACGAGAGGAGCGAGAGAAGCAGGAGGCGCGGGTGGCGGAGGTGCGGCAAGAGCTCCAGGCTCTCATGGAAAAGCATGAGGGTTTGGAGCGCGACTCGAAGACTCGAGAGTCCGAGCTTGCTATGTCATTTCATTAGTTTAGACATGCTTTGTGTGAATACCACCTGTTCAGTGTCTAATTACCATATATGTGAATTATGCATTGCTATCTTGTTGCAAGACATTATATATGTGAATTATACAATGCTATCTTGTTGCAAAGGCATTATATATGTGAATTATGCAATGCCATGTTGTTTAGCCAATCATCATGTATGTGAATTATACCATGCTATCATTTTTTTTGTATTACGTGTTCCATTTGTTGACAATGTTTGTATATTCAACTACTCTTCCTGTGCATCAGCCATTTGAAGCGGTAATGGAAGTATCTGGAGTGAAAACAAGGTATTCAGAGCAGACAATGCTATCTGCTGAAGCAGACATCTTTTTGGTTATAGAGAGCTCCTTAGAGGAGGATTCAAAAACTGATGACCAGTCCTATTTCCCCCCTGAGGTCTATGCTCAAACTTGGCAGGGTTATATTACCCATGTCATGCATGTTGTCTTGCATTGCTTAGTTTTTACATCATATATGGATTGCCATCTGCTTACTTGCTTACTATATAAATCATATATTTGAATTATATCATGCCATCATGTTTACATAGTACATACACATCATCTATCTGAATTATGGCATGGCAACCCATTTAATAAAGACATCATATAGTTATATCATCTCATCCTGTTTAGTGTTTGCAGTCATCATATTTAGAATTATGGCATTCTATCCGTGAATGTATGTGAATTATGGCATGCCAACCTATTTAATAAACACATTATATAGTTATGTCATGTCATCCTGTTTACATAGTCTCATATTTTGAACTATGTCTTTCCATCTTTTTTAGTTAGCCATCATAATGTGAAATTGTGTCATGCTATCCTGTTTAGTTAGCCATCATATATGTGAAATTGTGTCATGCTATCCTGTTTGGTTAGACAACATAAATATGAATTATTTCATGCCCTCTTTTATTCCCCACTATCCATTGCACCTGTCTATCATACAATGTCTATACTTTCAATTACTTTTCTTGTTTATCAACCATTTGAATTGGAGAGCGTGATGGCAGTATCTAAGGGAGTAACAACACGGTCTTCAGAAAAGATAGTGCTACCAGTTGATGCAGATAGAACCACGGTTGTACTTGCCCAAGGACCAGATTCACCACACATAACCCAGACTCTCGCAGATTGTACCCCTACCCAGTTGGACAAAGAACCAGCTACACCCCTTCTAACCCCAACCCCGGCAGATAGTTACCCAGTTCCAGTTGACACAACACCGTCTCCACCACAGAGCACCCAAACACGAGCAGTTAGTAAGGGAACTACAGTGCCCAAACCACGAGGACCACCACTAAGAATCCCAACTCAACACTTAAAGGAGAAGAAGATTTGTTCTCAGGTCAGGTTCTGTAGCTATGGTTCATACTCCTTGCTCTTGCATTACTGTATTTACTCATACCAACTATTTTCAAATTTGAAGGATGGAATTGAAACTTAAATGGCGCAAGAGGTATGTTTTAAACTTGTTTCTTTAACTGGTTTGCTGTTGTAACCTGCAGTATGTTGATTTCAGTTTCAATTGAATAAACAGTTATGTTCTCATGTCATGCACATTACAAGTGTTGTGATTTCTCTATAGTTACCCACACTTATATTCTATCTATTCTGCTTTGTCTTGAACAAATATTATTTGAACTATGTCTCTATCTTGATTTGGCAACAAACACTAGAATGATATAGACCATAAAGTGACCATGGTACATAGATATATGTTTGTTTCATGCTGTTATCCTGTCCACTTTACTACTGAACTCATTTACCAAAATGAGTTTCATATACAACATGGTAAACATGTGATGTGTCTGCTTGTTTCTCTTTTAGAATGCAGACAAAATATTGGAGAATAGTACCGCGTTATCCAATGGTAAAGGAAGTAATGCAGATAAGGTTCAAGATAGTGACACATCCCTGTTGGTCTCCAAGAAAGCTCATAAAAACTATCTCGACGACAGTGAGGGAACCCAAAAGTCCTGTCTTGATGTAGTGTTCGAGTTATTGGCCTCTGCTGCTGGCACAAGCTCTTCGAACTCGCTTCCTGAATCAGTTCATCTTCTTGAGTCTCAACTTCAAGTTGAAAGACATCGATCAGATGTGCTGCCACAGGAATCTGAAGGACTGAGGAAGTCCCTGCAGAATTCAGATGCATATTTTCTGGTGCAACAGCAAGCGCTGGAGGATTTGAGCGTCACACAAGAGAAAGTTAATAAGCTTGCTAAGCATCTTGCCAGCATTATGGGTACCCGGGATATTGTTTCTTGAGATCTTCTGAAGTGGTTTCAGTTCTGGATTTGTTTTGCTGTGGCGTTTATTTGCGCTGGTCGCCAACTTTGACAACCAGTGTGTATGATATGCTGCTTTGTTCCCTACATTTGCACTGGTGGCAAACTTTGATGCCCAGTGGATGTAATATGTGTAACAGCCGTGATAGCCTACCATTAGTTGCTTGCTTATTTATTTCCTTGTTGTCTTGTTTATTTGTTTGCTTGTAGTCATTGCAGTTCTTTTTTCGCGGTTTGCTAATGGCTGCAATAACCTATTTTTTAAAACTAGGCCACAATAACCATGGGCTAATATTTACTGTGGTGACCCCGGGGCTCCTACTGGCCGTAGAAACAGTGGGCCTTCTATGGGCCGTAGAAACAATGGGCCTCCTATGGGCCATAGGAACAATGGGCCTTTTGTGGGTCGTATCATCAATGGGCCTTATACGGGCCGTATGATCGATTGGCCAAACATGGGACAAACAGACCGCATTATGGCCGTAAACGGGCTAGAGTTGGAATCGCCCGTTCATGGACCGACCATAACGGGCCATCATTAATAGGTCGTATTTGATGACACTATGAAAATGGCCCAACGTATTAACAGACCACAAATGGGCCGACTGTAACTACGGGCTAAATTTGGCCCACAAGCAGAAAATGACAGTAACGGACCGTAAGTAAACGAATGCTGGAAATGAGCCCAAGAATAAATGGGCTCTAAGAAGGCCGAAAGATAACATGGGCTGGAAACGGCCCAACGGAATAACGGGCCGTTAATGGGTATAAAGTGATACACTATTCATTACGGGCCAGTTTCACCATGGGCCGTTAATGGGTGTAAAGTGATACACTGTTCATTACGGGCCAGTTTCACCACGGGACGTTAATAGGCCAAGAGTTACATAGGGCCTCATATGGGTCGAAGGACGTCATGGGCCATACATGCGCCAGAAGTGAAAACGGGCTGGAATCATATTGGATGGCCCAGATGACGCTACTGGTCCTAATTCGATAGGGCGTAACGGGCCTTGGGTTCGCGGGATGTAAATGGGCTATATGCGAACATGCCGTTAACAGGCTTTCCATGGGTCGGCCCGCCACCTTTTGACCAAGTCAAACGGGTCGGCCTTTTCACAGGAATGAGCCTCTGTTGGGCCGTGCCACGTGTCGACGTATCATAGGCGCCTTCCGTCCAATGAGTGGATGACATCTGTCCGAACGATGAGCCGACATGTGTTTCCTCCAGCCAATGATGATTTTACATGTGGAAAATCCCCATTGGTCAGGGCTGTTAACGGGTTATTGGATCCAAAACCCGACCCGATAGCTTAACGGCGTTCCGTTACGGTGGATGCCACATGTCGGTCACCCTTGACGAAAGCACTTCTATGACGCGCGATTTATCATCATGGAAGTGGACACTTCCGTGATGATAATTTTGCTAATGTCATGGAACACTTCTACGACAGCACAGGTATGACTATCTTGATTCTGTCATAAAATCGTCATGGATGTACATGCATGGCAAAAAACGCGACCTACTGTGACAAACACGTATCATCACGGAAGTGTATTTTTTTGTAGTGGGCGCACTCGCGCACAATTCACCACTGCGCTGTGGCATGCACATAAGGATGCACTCGCGCACACCCAGTAGGCCAGCACGCAAAACAAACCAGCACACGTGTTCACCGGCGTCACCGCCGGTTGATATTGACAGCGAGGCAGCCAGCAAGCGGAGGCGGCTCGAGCCAAAACTGCATCCGGCGAGCCTGGACTTCATCAGCAGCCTCCCCGATGACATGCTGCTCGTCATCATCAACCTCCTCCCCACCAAATTTGCCGTGCGGACCGCCCTGCTCTCCCGACGATGGCGCCGCGTCCCCCTCAACCTCACCGTCGACAGCTGCCTCTGCGACGGGGATTGCAAACACATGGCCGCAGTCTCCAAGATCCTTTCATCGCACCCTGGGCCAACCAGACGCCTTGACATCCGCATGTTTAGTACCAACTGCAACACTACTGCAGGATGCTGCTAACGCGACACTACGATCAGATACCCTTCGAAAAATTGTGTGCGATGCAATAATCGTAAACGATGCTATATTAAAACCGTCAAAAATGATGCAAAACATTTGTGATGAATGATACATCAAACACAGTTCAGATTATAGTTGCGTGTACGATGAGGGGTATACTGTAGATCTGTACGAACTGTTTGCAATGAGACAATACAATAGAAACGGGCAGCAAGATCAAGGTGTGTGCGATATACGGCATACAGTTCACTCCGATGGACCATTTGCGATGAGTGAGGTGAACACAAACGATTCGGCGTAACAAGATGTGTGTGATACCCGACAAACAGGTCGGTAATCAGAATTGTGTGCGATCATTATAGACAGCCCATACGGCCTTTTTTGTGAATTGTGTGCTCGTCAGGGCACACAGTTCAACAAACCAACCTGTTGGCGATAATGTAGAAGATCTCTATCGAATACATATTACTAACCGTCTGCGATGAGATTGACAGGATAAACAGAGATATATATAGTCTGCTTAATTTAGTCCTTCTTCTTCTTGTTGTTCTTGTTAGATGGCCCCGCGACATCGTCTTGGCGAGGATGCTTCTTGCCGCTGACTGTTGTCTTTTCATCACCACCGCTGTCGTCATCGTCATTGCTGTCGTCGCCGTCCTCGCTCGTTCGACCATTCCTCCTCATCATCATCGTTGTCCTCTTCTTCGTCCTCCGACGGCTCCTCGTCAGTCTGGTTGTCGTCTAACGACTCCAAAGGCGGTGTCCCTTCCATGAACTGGATATAATCAAGGTCTGGGCTCGACTTCGGACTCATGGAAGACGAGCGGGATCATTCTGATGTTGACCTATCATCGGGCGCCAGACTGCAGGCCGAACTGTCGTCCTCGCTATCGCTCGACATGGCTGCAGAGTGTGTGCCAGTGTGTAGCGCGGCTTGCCGGGGACGATGAAGATGGTGGACATTTGAGCGGGGTATGCAGAGAAGAGGAACTGCCAATTGAAGCGGGGGTTGAAGCGGGGGTTGATGTATTATCTAACCGCTGATATAATCAACCGCAATTATTTGTACCCGGTCACTCCAAATTCTCGGGGTTGCCCAGGACTCCTATTGGCTATTTGGCTAGTTTCCTTTTTCAGGACAAAAACAAGGAACGAGTTTTGGGATTATGTACCGGTACCGGTACGAATGGAGTAGGACAGTTGGCAAGCAATACATTGAGCTCTTCTTATTGATAAGGCCAGTAATAATGAAACTAGAAAGGAAAAGAAAAAAGACAAAGAAAAATGTCTGCACGAATCTTCGCGTAACATCACTAGATGTGCATTACTTAGAGCACATCTAGATGTGCTTTAGCAATATTGTCAAACAAAACCCCTAATCATCATTCCTAACAGTGTATAGAACATGGCTAATGCGATATCCACAACTACACATGCTAGTTCCTTCTTGTCTCTTGCTTTCATCTGTTGCCTGTGATTGATTCTTTCTTGCTTCATCGTACTGATTGTACATTCCAGATCAGCCAGTTTCTTCTTCAGCTTTATGTTATCTTTTGTGAGCTTGGTGATAACACTCTGAGCCCTGCCATGCCATTCTTCATCCAGCCAGTTAACAAAGGAACAAGCTCATATCCTTGCCAATGTTAAATAGTATTCTGGATGAGCGGTGGCATTAACTGAAGTAAAATGATGAACTTAATTAGCAGTAACCTCTAAGGGGAACCTGATAAACCGCCTGCCAATGTCGAATCCCTCCGTGCATACACGTCGAGCGGGAGTGTGCCCGTGCACACAACTTAGCTTTTGGTACTTCTCGGTGGCGCAAAACTCAGAGTCGAACTCATGTTGCGGGAGTCTGGAGTCAAGCTCCAGATCAGGCGGCAAATTGCTTTCCTGGGGGGTCATTCAGGACAGATTCAGCAAGGATCTATACTTTAGACATGCTAAAAAAGGTCGGGATAGATTGGAACCTGACAAGACGATTCGGATCTGTAGTACACCTGCCTTCTAATGACCTTAAGCAAGTGCTCGGCGGCGATACGAGTAGGAGCAGCCGCACCAAAACCATCAACACCACTTGTCCGCATTCCCCCAATGTCAGCGCCACGCGAGGGACTTTGGAGGCTATGTCGGGATTTGGGGGAAGTGGGGAAACTGTGGAGATAAGCTAACGGTCGGGAACTACTAATGGCACTATATATAAGTTGTATACGGCACACTGTTTGTACATGTCATTTGTGTTGATTATTACAACGTCACACACGATTTCCGCACCAAACCGTGTGAGAAGACAATGTAGGTTAGACACGGTTGTTGTTACATAATCATATGTGATGTACTACCCTGTCCATATAATTGAGTTATGGTGAGATACCGTGTAAACAGTTGCTCTGCGGATATCCGTAAAAAACAGCCGCTCTACACATAGAGATGGCGGCGGCGGCCTAGGTGGCGGCTACCGGAGAAGAGGTCAATCCTCGGTCGGTGGGCGGTGGCGGCGTCATAGGAGGTCAATCCTCGGTCTGCGGTGGGAGATAGGAGGAGCTCAATCATCAAGGTCAACGGCGATGTTATTCGAGCACATCCATCGCGGTCGATGGCGGGATAGTGGAGGTCAAACTTCAGGCGGCAGCCGCACTAAGCTTTACTCCTCGACCATGCTATCTCAGCATACAGCCGCATCGCGCTTGTCTGTCTGCTGGGTGGAGGTCGCCGCGCGGCTAATTAATTAAGGTATTCTTTTCGTGAGTGGCTTAATTAAGGTATTCAATTCCTAGGTGTAGTGTTATACTAATACTCTGCGTGTAAATTGACTGGCCATTAATTTTTGTCATTGCACGTCTAGATAACAACATGGAGCGCCCTCAGTAATTATTAAAATAAAACCTTGTGATTTATGCACGCATCTCTAGGCAACAGTTAATCCGTGTATTAATGTTGTTGTTTTGTTTTTAATTACCATTCATCTGCTGCAGATGGAACGATCTTGATGGATGAAGAATCGAAAAACCGCAGATTTTATCACTGGTGTGACAGAGTTCATGAATTTAGCTGAAAGTACAAAGAGGAGAATTGGTGATGCGGTTTACATCCTATGTCCATGTACTGATTGTGCCAATACAGAGTCACATGAAGTTGTAGATGTCCAGATGCACTTAGTCTCTAGGGGATTCATGGATGGATATACACGTTGGACCAGACACGATTAAGAGGAGTTCATGGATAAAGATACCCAGGGCAGCGAGATGCCAAACCCCGATGAGTGTCACATGGATGTTGAATCTAACATCGGGGCAGAGGCGTCAAGCTACCAATGGAACACCGGAAAACCGAAACGCCCACTGGAAAACCAAGACGTCCACATAGATGACGGCGATCTTGATATGCCAGATTTTGCTGCTATGATTGCAGATTTCGAGGGGCCAGAAAAGGATATGATTGGGTACAAGGATCTGCCAACCATTGATGTGGACTCCAAGAAAGAATTGTATCCAGGTTGCAAAAAGAAATATTTCAGATTTAATGCAGCAAACGGTCTATCAAACAAGGGCTTCATATTGATCTTAGGTATTTTCAAAGATATTCTTCTGGAAGATAATGTGCTCCCCAGAAGCACGAATGAAGCGAAGAAAATTGTTTGCCCATTGGAACTTGAAGTACAGAAGATACACGCTTGTGTGAATGATTGTATATTGTACCGTGGTGAGTACAAAGATTTCCGTGCATGTCCCACATGCAAGCATGCACGATACAAGCGCAAGAGAGCAAAGGACAAGTACAAATTGGATGATGAGATCAAGACAGGAAACCCGTTCAAGGTTGTTTGGTACTTGCCTTTAATTCCAAGGTTGAGGCGTTTGTTTGCAAACCTTAGAGAGGCAAAGAGGTTGCGGTGGCATCATGATGAGCGAATTGCGGACAGGTTTATGAGGCACCCGAAAGATGGGGCTCAGTGGGAATTAACCGACAACAAGTTTGAAAATTTTGTGAAGGATCCTAGAAGTATAAGGCTCGGGGAGTGTACTGACGGGATGAATCCTTTTGGCGATATGAGCACCAATCACAGCACATGGCCGGTGCTTCTGTGCATATATAACCTAGCTCCTTGGTTGTGGATGAAGAAAAAAATACATTATGATGTCAATGATTATCCAAGGCCCGAAGCAACCTGGAAATGACATCGACATTTACTTTCAGCTACTGGTAGAAGAACTGCTGACAATGTGGATAGATGCGCCTGCTGTAAAATGTTATGATGCTTACAGAAAGGAGATTTTTGATCTACATGCGATGTTGGTGCACACCATTCAAGATATGCCGGCATTAGGCAACACATCAGGGCAGAAAACAAGGGGAGATGTAGGGTGTGTCACATGCATGGATAGGACAGCTAGCAGAAGACTTCCCAACTCGCACAAAATAGTGTATTTGCATCATCATAGGTTCTTGTGGATGAATCACCCATACCGAAATATGAAAGCCGGATTTGATGGTACGGCAGAGGCAGGTGTCGCCCCAAGATCCTGTGAAGGGGAGGTGGTCCACAACATGGCTAAAAAAATAATGTTGTGCTTGGCAAGAACCACCATTTGATGGTGAAACTAACACCCAAGGATCAAGTGTTTAAGAAGATATCAGTGTTCTAGAAATTACCTTACTGGGAGATTCTACGCGTACGTCACTACATTGATGTCATGCACACAGAGAAGAACGCATGTGAAAGCATCCTTGGTACTCTGCTCAAGATTAAAGGTAAAAGAAAGGATGGTGAAGGTTCACGGCTTGATATGCTTGCTGATCAATCACAATGCAAGAGTGAAGCAGAAGATGATGACAAATTCATCAAAGCCCACCAGAGTTACAATTTCATTACAAAATAAGCAACACAGTTCTTCACCTATTTGTTGTCAGTTAAGACACCCTCTTCCTACTGCGCAAACATCAGAAGTCTCGTGGATGTGAGCTCAGGTAAAATGAAGTTGGCACACATGAAGTCACATGATTGCCATGTAATGTTGACACAAATCCTCCCAGTGGCCATCAGGAATCTGATGGACAAAGATATAAGAAACACACTCATTGACCACTTTGATTTCTTCAACAAACTATGGCAGAAAGTTGTAGATCCTTAAGAGTTGGATCATATACAAGATGATATTGCAAGAATATTGTCCAACTTAGAGATTTTTTTCCACCGTCATTCTTAGATGTCATGGTCCATCTCACTGTGCACCTTGTCGATGAGACAAAGTATTGTGGTCCTGTGTTTCTTTGCAACATGGATCCCTTCGAGCGGTTCATGGGAATACTGAAGCGCTTTTGTCGGAACCGAAACCATCCAGAGGCAAGCATCCTACAAGGTTATACCGCGGAGGAGGTGGTTGAGTTTTGCACCGAGTACATGAAACAAAGACCTATAGGTTTTCCCCTCTCTCGCCATGAGGGAAGGCTGAAAGGTAAGCCGGTCCTTGCTGGCACACAAATGGCTGCACCCGGAGAATTGGCAGAGAAAGCCCATTGGACGGTACTTCTTAACAGCCCAGTTCTAATCGCTTATGTCGAAGTACACTTGGCGGAGGTACGCCAAAGCTTCTTACCAATGGTGCCTTCATCAGAAGTGGGGATGAAGGAGCACACTAAGAAGTACGCCGAATGGCTGAAGAATCGTTTGGCACAAGGATCCATCGATGACATTGCTGAGTGGTTGGCACAAAAGCCATCACCTACGGTGTTGACGTACCCAGCATATGACATAAATGGATACATGTTCTACACTGAGGAACATGATAAGAAGACCTCGTATCAGAACATCTCTGTCCGAATAGAATGCATGACTGTAAATGAAGCTGATAAAAGGGTATACTATGGAACCATCAAAGAGATTTGGGAGCTTCACTATGTGAAAGTTAAGGTGGCATTATTCAGGTACGCATGGATCCCTCTTGGTTAGGTAAAGATTGATGAGTACAGGAAGACATGTGTGAATAGGACAACAATGGCATATCATGCGGACCCATTCATTCTTGCCAGTGATGCTACCAGATTTTCTATGTGGAAGACCTCTTGCATAAGAATGGCCATTTAGCAATGCATGGGAAGACAAGGGTACTGGGTGTCGATGATGTTGCCGATCAAGACGAGTATGATGAATTTGATGAGTCGCCAGCCAAGGGATCGCGCACCAGTGCAACAGAGAAGCTTAAAATCATCAAAAAACGCAAGTTCATTCGGGGTCAACTTAATGATCCCAGTTCCCCATGTACATGGGAATTAAACCGTAAGACTAGTCTTTATGCCTAGCCTGCAACTTAATTCTTTCAATTTAGAACTGTTGCGTGTACTGAATTTGTGAGTTATGCCCAGTTTTCTGTTGATGTAAGAACCGTTAATATGTTGACATTGATATGTTGTCAGCTCATGCAATGAATATGAACTGTTTTTTGTTATTATTATTATATCATAGAGGTAGCACACTCAATCGATCTCACTACAGTATGTGTGAAGAAAAATCTGCAATCTGGTTTGCGAATAGCACACGGTTCGTTGATGAAAGCCGTGTGCCCATCAAACCTCGCTACCCCGCCCATGATCCGAGTCCTCCTTTCTGATTGACCAGAACCCAAACCCCACGGATCGTACGTCTGCACCGTTCGACGCTCCCAGATCGAACGGCGATCCTCATCCCTTTCGACAGCACATGCAGTTCCGGTTGTAATTTTATTTTTATGCACAAAATGCACGTTAATCTCAAAAAATTTCTTAAATATAGCTAACGATACCTAAAATGCGCCAGAAAATCAAACCCATGGTATAATGGTGATTGCGTACCGTGGAAATTTTTATGAGGCCAAACGATGAAGTCACCGACCACAGGAGTTTGAATTGACACGTCTCCTTTTGGAAAATCATGATCCTTCATGTGAGATGCTCTGGTTTGGAAGGAGCGGTCATCAAAACTTGTGCCAAACTATACCAATTTTTTTCCACGAGGTCGTGAGAGCACGCCACAGGCACACATCGATTTTGATGATGTCCGAACTCCATCTGATTTTTCTGTAATTAAAATACCAACTAGGCCTACGCCAGTGGCCGCACCTCGCGACCGAAATGTTTGAAACTTCTCCCCACTTCTTGAACAAACGAATGAAAACACACAAAGCGACGCACAAATGATCTATACACCTTTGCTAGGCTGATAATAAGGGGGTATCATAGCTAGTATCATGCATGACAACTAGGCAATTTTGATGAGCTGTCATAGAATTAATTAAATGAATAAAGAGATGGTTAAGTATCATATCATGAAACCGTATCGTAATAAATGTTATGCTACTATGTGTCATGCATGACAATATAAATAAAGTACTACATATGATACTAGCTACTCTATGATACTATGCATTAGAGCAAGTAAGTACACAATAGAGTGACATAATTAAGACTAGCGACAATGGGTTGTAACATAGAATGTTACTAGTCTATGTTACTACCTCTATAGTGGGGAGTAACATATGTGTAGTAACATGCAACACTTAATTTATTAGGCTATAGACTCATCTTGCCTTGAGATGTGTGATGTTACTCGGACTAGCCACAATTGGTAGCAACATAGACTAGTAACACGCCCATGTGTTACTAGTCTATGTTACTACCTCTATAGTGGGGAGTAACATATATGTGTGGTAACATGCAACACTTAATTTATTAGGCTATAGACACATTGTCGGTGTCAAAACCGGCGGATCTCGGGTAGGGGGTCCCGAACTGTGCGTCTAGGCGGATGGTAACAGGAGACAAGGGACACGGTGTTCTTACCCAGGTTCGGGCCCTCTCGATGGAGGTAAAACCCTACTCCTGCTTGATTAATATTGATGATATGGGTAGTACAATAGTAGATCTACCACGAGATCAGAGAGGCTAAACCCTAGAAGCTAGCCTATGGTATGATTGTTGTTTGTCCTACGGACTAAAACACTCCGGTTTATATAGGCACCAAAGAGGGTTAGGGTTACACAGAGTCGGTTACAATGGTAGGAGATCTACATATCCGTATCGCCAAGCTTGCCTTCCACGCCAAGGAAAGTCCCATCCGGACACGGGACGAAGTCTTCAATCTTGTATCTTCATAGTCCAGGAGTCCGACCAAAGGTGATAGTTCGGCTATCCGGACACCCCCTAATCCGAGACTCCCTCAGTAGCCCCCGAACCAGGCTTCAATGGCGATGAGTCCGGCACGTAGATTGTCTTCGGCATTGCAAGGCGGGTTCTTCTCCAAATCCAGTGTACCTGTTGAATCGTGTCCGGCTTCCTATGAATAATGTGCTCCTCGGCTTCCATGCCCAATAATGGCCATCTTCCACGTGTTGAACGAATGCGAAAAGCCAGGGTATTTTTACATTTACCCCCTAACTACGCAAATGAGCTGCCTATAAAAGAGATGAGGATCTAGATCTGAATCACACCATCCTCCCTTCACGAGCATTCATCATAGCGCATCTGACAGAAATCCATTCCATCATGGGCAGTCAACGCGGATCCTCCTCTCGCCCTCCCAGCCCTCGGCCTGGAGATTGGGAGAGATGCTCCGTCCCGTACAGCGAGTTAGTGACGCTCCAAACCAAGGGATTTCTTCCCCAACCTTCATGGTTCTGGTTCAAGCCGGACTCGCCACCTATAAGGGCGGAAAGCAAGCGGAGAGCATCCCCAGCCCCTCCAAAGGAGAGCGGGTATGCCTTGTCTCTTATTTGATAAGAGGGCTCGGATTTCCAATTCATCCGTTTCTCCGGGGGCTCCTGGAGTTCTACGGCCTCCAGTTGCACAACCTCACGCCTGCCTCCATTTTGCATATTGCGGGCTTCGTGGCCCTTTGCGAGCTGTTTTTGGGCATCGAGGCTCATTTTGCACTATGGAAGAAGCTGTTCTGCCTTGTGCCTCGTTCTCAAGAGGGGTCAATATATCAAGTGGGCGGAGCCGAACTATGGCCCATCGTCGGGACCGGATATCTATCCGGAACCCCGAAGAAGGCGTCTGAAGACTGGGCTTCGGAATGGTTTTATATAGAAGATGTCCCCCTGCCGGACCCTGTTCGGAGAGGACTCCCTGAGTTCAATAACGCTCCTTTGAAGAAACGCCTAAGATGGCGTCCACAGAGCCCTTAGAAGGAAAATTATGGGGACGTCCTTTACCTGATGAGCCGAATAAGGTTGTTAGCTCATTCCGGACTGACCATGATCGGCGTCATGGCCACATGCATTATGCAGGGGGTGCAGCCGCTCCAGTATAGAGGCCACCCCATGTGGGACTTCAACGGGGAGGATGATGCCACCCGCTGCGGCCGTAAGGGGCCGGGATCGGTCGCCGATCTGACGAAGATCTTGTCCGCATTGTACAAAGGAGAAGAGGTGGAATTTCTCCGCGTCAATCCACAGGACGGATTTTCTATGTACAATCCTCCAAGCTGGGTAAGCGGACATTTCTTTTGGCCCATCCGATCCATATTCCCATAGTCAAGTATCTCATTTTGCGATTTCGACGCAGGAACTGCGCCAGGCCGTAAGGGATATAAACATCCCGCCTCCACAACCCGAGGATCTGGAACGGTTCCTCGATCCAGCCTCCCAAGAAGATCCGGACATATCGGTGGAGCTGATTGATGGGGTATTTCACCAACTGAGCATCGATAATGCCTTTGTCGCCATTACGGCCGATTACCCCGGAATACTTCCAGCCTTGCAGGTAACTGAGACCGAAGTCCCAATACTTTGAAAATGACCCATCCGTGCTTGTTTTCGATCACCGTATACCAATGGTGTTTTGCAGGGGAAGTCCTTGAGGAGGAACGCCGAGCCTGCGATGGCTAGTCAACAAGGGACATCAAGGCCCAACAGGCTAAAAAGAAGTGTAGTCCAGATTGAAATGCCGGTGCAACGGTATGGCGTGTCATCTTACTCCCAGGTTTTATTCCCGGGAGGCATACTAACGCTCGTGCTTTTTTAGGAAGAAGAGCGCTCGCCGGACTGTATCCGAAGAGGTTGCCAATCAATCCTCCGCTTGCCAGGCTCCAAAGCCAGGTCCAGAAGCGGAGGCAAACACGAGGCGTGCGTCAGATGCTCCTCCGAGAGAGGATGCCGACAGGTTATCTGCCACCAATTCCGAGGTGGAGAGTGCCATGAATCACAGGCGTCGCCGGACAGTTCTTCGTGACGCATGTTTCTCCCCAGAGGCATTGGATGCCTTTAATTCGAGAGATGCGCACCTCCGTGCCGCTCAAAATGGTCTAGCCAGAGCCACGGAGCAGTATGTAAAAGACATACGGGTGAGAAAATTTGACAGTTATATATGCCAGTAGCCCCCGAGACTTGAAATAGTTAGAATAACTGATTTAAGGATCATTTATTGTGCAGGATCTTACAGAAAAGAATACCCAACTGTCCCAGGAGCTGCAGGAGTGCAAAGCCCAACTTGAGGCCGCACTAGCCGCAGCGGGGGAAGCCAAAGAGACCCCCTATGGTAATATATGCTTCAAAAGATAAGTAATTTGTGAAGTGCGGCGTGTGTATAAGTCTGACAATAATATTGCAGATGGCGCCGGGATAGATCCGGACAAGCAACAGCTCATGCTCCGGTTAAAGGCCGGCGAGAATGTGCTTACAAGGGTGAGGCAAGAGAAAAATAATCTCCAAGATGCCAACACCCAGCTGGGTGAGGAACTAAAGGATGTTCGTGCCCAGCTTTCTGACTCCGTTAAGGAGAATCGGCGACTTCGACGCGGCATTTTTAGTAAGTGCTTGAATGAACTTTGAAAAAGAGTTCGGCGAGGAAGTCGACTAACAGAGTTATGTCTGTAGGTATGCTCACAGGCCGTCTTGCCGAGGAAATGCCCGGTTCTACGGGTGACCTTCTTCCCGAGCTCTTGCAACTGCACGAACGAGTTCGGCAGGTGATGAAAGGCGTCGCTCAGGCCTTGTGGCCATCTGTCTCCCTGCCCGAAGGCCTTGGAGAGCTTGCAGAGAGGCTTCAGGGAGCGCGGCAGCGCTTCCGATTATGGAAGATATCGGCCTGCCGTCAAGGCGCTAGTGAGGCCTGGGCCATGGTGAAGACGCGGTACACGAAGGCTGACCCAAACCACATGGCCGAGGTCGGACCTGTGGGGCCCGATGGGAAGGAGATCCTTGTGATCTTAGTGTACGGCCAAGTAGAATTGGCCGCGAAGTATTCCCAATAGGACTATAAACTAGACAACCTGTTGGATGGCATTGAAGAGGAATATGCCCAGTCAAGTTGACAATGTAATTTAAGATGACATGTAAAATGCCTTCTAGCCGGATTGTAGATCGTTTGTCATGGCGGACCTTTTTGCTTCAACCTATGGACCCGATAGTCAGGAGGTGTCCGAATACCCTCGCGGTTATATAAGAATAGGGGCATGCGTGGAGACCAGACGTAGGGGTCATTAGTGATTTATGAGACAAGTGCCCAACTAGTTATGTTATATTACATGGTTAGTAAGAAACATCTTCCAGGGAGAATAGTTTTGTTAAGGGTTCCTTTCCCTGGGAGGCATGCCCTAAAGTGCATGTCCGGACTGCGAAAAAAGTAGAAAAACATCTGGGGGCAGATAAATAAATAGGTGAGAAATCGTCTTTTAGTTCACCGACCGAATATTCCCTTAAGAACGCTAGATTTCGGCTTCACCCAGTCTGAGGTACACATCCGGATGACCCGGCAGTAACAATCGCAGAGGTGCTCCCTTTACCGCCTAGCCAAACAATCGGGAACGTATGGTAAGCACAGGAGCCAGGCAACCCAGCTTGGCCAAAACTTAAGTCATATCGATGCATATAATGGTGAATAAAAGGTACATGCGGAAGTGTGACACATGTGTTGGGCATGAAGCCCGTCTAAATATGCTTCTGCTAAAGAAGCCCCCAGGTATAATGAGCGCGGATAGCGCGTCAAGTGTGTGCGAACAATGCGCCAACAAGCTTTCAAAGGCTGTAATAGAAAAGGAGGGAGAAGGAGAGAAACAGAAGACATCTAATATGTAAAATATATACGGAGGAAGGAGACGAACTCAGAATCCGGCGCTAGGCGTAGAATCTTCAGAGACGGGCTGCGTTCCATGGGTTCGGCTGGAGTCGGTTATCCGATGCATCTCGCAGACGGTACGCTCCACCGGTCAGGACTTGGTCAATGATAAAGGGACCTTCCCATTTGGGCTTGAGTTTGTCCTTTTTCTTGTCAGGCAGGCGTAGAACTAACTCGCCAACGTTGTAAGTTTTGGCCCGTACTTCTCTGCTTTGATATCTTCGAGCTTGTTGTTGATACAAAGAGGAACGGGCTTTTGCCACGTCATGCTCCTCCTCCAATGCGTCCAAACTGTCCTGCCGATCGAGCTCGGCTTCTCTTTATTCGTACATGCGCACGTGAGGTGAGTCATGAATTATGTCGCAGGGCAGAACTGCCTCTGCGCCGTATACCATAAAGAATGGTGTAAATCTGGTGGTGCGATTCGGAGTGGTCCGCAGCCCCCAGAGTATGGAGTCGAGCTCCTCTACCCAGTGCATGTTAGATTCCTTGAGGGACCGCATTAATTTTGGTTTGATGCCGCTCATGATTAGACCATTTGCTCGCTTGACTTGACCGTTAGTTTGAGGGTGATAGGCTGAAGCATAGTCGAGCTTGATGCCCATGTTTTTGCACCAGAGTTTGACCTAGTCGGCCGTAAAGTTCGTGTCGTTATCAGTGATGATGCTATGGGGGACGCCGTAACGGTGTACGACCCCTGATATGAAGTCTATTACCGGTCCGGATTCGGCCGTCTTAACAGGCTTGGCCTCTATCCATTTGGTGAATTTATCCACCATGACCAGTAGGTATTTTTGCTTGTGGGTTCCTCCTTTTAGGGGTCCAACCATGTCAAGCCCCAGACCGCGAAGGGCCAGGTTATGGGTATAGTTTTGAGGGTGGTGGGTGGCATGTGGCTTTGATTAGCAAAGAGCTGGCAACCGACGCATCGTTGGACTAAGTCCTGAGCATCTGCCCGGGCCGTCGGCCAATAAAATCCTGTACGGAAGGCCTTGCCTACAAGGGCCCGGGCTGCAGCGTGATGCCCGCCAAGTCCAACATGAATTTCAGCCAGAAGATTCCACCCTTCCTCTTTGGAGATACACCTTCGAAGGACTCCGGTTGTGCTTTTCTTGTAAAGCTCTCCCTCATGGACCTTATAGGCTTTAGATCGCCGCACTATGCAGCGGGCCTCGTTTTGGTCCTCGGGAAGTTCCTGCCTGGTTAGGTAGGCTAGGAATGGTTCCGTCCACGGGGAAATGACTGCCATTATTACGTGGGCTGAGGATGTTACTTCGTTGGCAGAACTACCAATTGTGTCAGAATGTTCGGTGTCGGGCAATGCGGTTGGGTCCGGGTTGTTATTTCCGGATTCCCCCTCCCATAGTACGGATGGCTTGAACAGCCTCCCTAGGAAGATGTTGGGAGGGACAGCATCGCATTTTGCGTCAATGCGTGCCAATATGTCTGCTGCCGTGTTGTTATCCCGGGCTATATGGTGAAATTCGAGCCCCACAAATCGAGCTGACATTCTTAGGACGACGTTGCGATAAGCTGCCATTTTCGGATCCTTGGCATCGAAGTCTCCATTTATTTGGGATATCACGAGGTTTGAATCCCCGCGTACCTCTAGGCATTGAATGCCCATGGAGACTGCCATCCGGAGGCCATGTAGAAGGGCCTCGTATTCGGCTGCGTTGTTGGAGTCCGTATGCATTATTTGAAGTACGTATTGAACCGTATCTCCGGTTGGGGACGTCAGAACGACGCCAGGACCCAGACCAGCCAACATTTTGGAGCCGTCGAAGTGCATGATCCAGTTGGAATATGCGCCGTACTCTTTAGGGAGTTCGGCTTCAGTCCATTCGGCGACGAAGTCGGCCAAAACTTGCGACTTAATAGCTCGCCGTGGCTTATAAGTTATGTCGAACGGGAGGAGCTCAATGGCCCATTTGGCAATCTGGCCCGTCGCCTCGCGGTTGTTTATAATGTCATTAAGAGGTAGTTCGGAGGCTACTGTTATCGTACACTCTTGAAAGTAGTGTCGCAGCTTCCGGGATGCCATGAGCACCACGTACGCTACTCCTGATAATGCGGGTACCGTGACTTGTATGGAGTTAGGACAGTGGACACGTAGTAAACTGGTTTTTGAAGGGGGAACTTGTGTCCGTCTGTTTCTGTTCGACAACGAGCACCGCGCTCACAACTTGACGAGTTGCCGCGATAGCATTGGTTCACCCATGTTGGGCGCGACCATGACCGGGTTTGTTACCAATATGGCTTTTATTTCTTCGAGTCTGGCCGTGGCGGCATCCGTCCACTCGAAGTGTTCGGTGCGTCGGAGGAGGCGATAAAGGGGTAATGCCTTTTCTCCTAAACGGGAGATAAAGCGGCGTAAAGCCGCCACGCATCCCGTCAATTTTTGTATTTGTTTGAGGTCCTTTAGGATATCCAATTGTGACAGAGCTCAGATCTTGGCTGGGTTTACTTCAATTCCTCTACCGGATACAATGAAGCCCAAGAGCTTTCCAGCTGGTACGCTGAAAACACATTTTTCCGGGTTAAGCTTAATGTCATATGTTTGAAGATTATCGAATGTGAGCCTCAAATCGTCTACTAGAGTTTCGACGTGCTTGGTTTTGACGACCACATAGTCTACGTATGCCTCCACTGTTTTGCCGATCTGGTTTGCCAGACATGTCTGAATCACGCGCTGATATGTTGCGCCGGCGTTTTTGAGCCCAAAGGGCATTGTGTTGAAGCAGAATGGGCCGTATGGGGTGATGAATGCCGTTGCGGCCTGGTCGGGCTCTGCCATTTTAATTTGGTGGTAGCCAGAGTATGCTCGAGGAAACACAATGAATCGTGTCCTGCGGTAGCGTCGATAATTTAATCGATGCGGGGGAGTGGGAAGGGATCCTTTGGGCAAGCCTTGTTGAGGTCCTTAAAATCAACGCATAGGCGCCAGGATTTGTCCTTCTTTGGTACCATCATTAGGCTTGCTAGCCAGTCTGGATGTTTTATATCTATGATGAATCCGGCCTCCAATAATTTGGCTAGCTCCTCTCCCATGGCCTGTCTCTTGGGTTCGGAGAAACGCCGAAGAGCCTGTTTGACTGGCTTGAATCCTTTTAGGATGTTTAGGCTGTGCTCGGCCAGCCGGCGTGGGATTCCTCGCATGTCTGAAGGGTGCCAGTCAAAAATGTCCCAATTTTCGCGTAGGAATTCTCGTAGTGCAGCGTCTACATCAGGGTTTAATTGTGCCCCGATGGAGGCCGTTTTTGTAGGGTCCGTTGGATGGACTTGGAATTTGACTATTTTGTCCCTGGTTTAAAGGAGGTGGACTTGGATCTCTTATCGAGTATCACATCGTCCCTATTCACCCTGGAGCGCAGCATTGTGAGTTCCTCGGCCGCTAGGGCTTCGGATAGTGCCTCAAGGGCCAGTGCGGCTGTCTTATTTTCGGTGCGGAGTGCTATGTCCGGGTCACTAGCAAGAGTGATGATTCCGTTGGGCCCGGGCATTTTGAGTTTCATGTACCCGTAATGGGGTAGAGCTTGAAAAATTGTGAAGGCCTCTCACCCTAATAGAGCGTGATATCCGCTGCTGAACCGAGCCACTTGGAATGTGACCTCCTCGGACCTATAATTATCCGGCGTGCTGAACACCACATCCAGTGTGATTTTTCCTGTACAGCATGCTTCCCGACTGGGGATTATTCCTCTAAAGGTTGTGCTGCTTCGCTAAATGCGGCTCCAGTCTATTTCCATTTTTCGGAGGGTTTCCTCGTAAATGAGGTTCAATCCGCTGCCACCGTCCATGAGTACCTTGGTAAGGCGAAAGCCGTCCACTATTGGACTGAGGACCAATGCAGCTGTTGCTCGGGCTGTTCGGAATTTAGGTTCGTCACTCGCATTAAAGGTAATAGCCGTGTCACTCCATGGGTTTATTGTTGCTACTTGATGCGAAAGTCTCGAAGATAGTTAATACCGTACTGGTATCCTTGGGCTGGTGCTCTGGAGTTAGACACTCTTCGCCACTTTTGGCCACCTGCCGTAGTATCCAACATGCCCTAAGGCTATGAGTTGGAGTGGCTCCCTTTGTACTATGTATTTTGCAGGGTCCATTGAGCCATCCCTCCAGTACGGTTCCATGCCCTATAGAGGGTTTTTGCTTTTTGGTATTTAACCCAGGTGCCTGGCGATGATGCACGCTTTTATTTCGGACTGGGGTTGTATTCAGGGCCAGATTGTCCCAAAAATTGATTTCGGTTTTCCAGGCGCTTTCCATCGCACAGTACTTTCATACTATGGACGCCAAGTCAGCAAAGCGTGTAATTTCATGACGACTTACGGCGTTGAGGATTCCCTTGTCCGTGCAATTATTGCAAAAGAATGAAATTACGTCCTCCTCACGGCAATCCTTTATCCTGTTCATGACCAGTAGGAATCTGGCCCAGTAATGGTGTACTGTTTCTGCGGGCTCTTGCCGGATTTGGGATAGATCGCTTATGTTTGGGTGGGCGGGTGGAATTAAATTCGGAACCCCGTCCAATCTAAGACTCAGGGGCCAAGAAGTTTCCGAACTTGGAAGCTTGGGTTCTTGGATGTTGTCCACTGAATCTAGCCTACTGCCTGACTTTAGGTTCAGGGCTTGAGTGACGTCCTCCCTCCGCGGGATTTCGGCATGGAGGGATCGGGAATCCGGACATAGTTAGTCCTTAAGATAGAAGAAGGGTCGCCGTATTGTTCCTCTACCATAGTGTGGTGGGTAACCTAGGGAGAGTTAATCTCTCTCAGATTGGGTTTAGGCCCAATCTGATCATAGTCTGTAGCGACTCCCAGGGCGGCGATGCGATCCAAGAGCTCGTTTAAGGAAGAGAGCTCCATCGGATCTAAGTGCTTGGTGAGTCCCGAGTTAACGTGAAGATTGCTTTCGATGACCCGAGAAGTCATCGTCGGCGCGGCGGCCGAACTGGCGGTCATAAGGAAACCGCCTAGCCGGAGAGTTTGGCCGATAGCCAAAGCTCTTTTAGCAACAGTGTCGTCTTTAAAGACGGGATGATGCATCCTTCCTGACGGTGACGGCACAGAGGAACTCTCAATGAAAGAACCAATGTCGGTGTCAAAACCGGCGGATCTTGGGTAGGGGGTCCCGAACTGTGCGTCTAGGCGGATGGTAACAGGAGACAAGGGACACGGAGTTTTTACCCAGGTTCGGGCCCTCTCGATGGAGGTAAAACCCTACTCCTGCTTGATTAATATTGATGATATGGGTTGTACAAGAGTAGATCTACCACAAGATCAGAGAGGCTAAACCCTAGAAGCTAGCCTATGGTATGATTGTTGTTCGTCCTACGGACTAAAACCCTCCAGTTTATATAGGCACCGAAGAGGGTTAGGGTTACACAGAGTCAGTTACAATGGTAGGAGATCTACATATCCGTATTGCCAAGCTTGCCTTCCACGCCAAGGAAAGTCCCATCCGGACACGGGACGAAGTCTTCAATCTTGTATCTTCATAGTCCAGGAGTCCGGCCAAAGGTGATAGTTCGGCTATCCAGACACCCCGTAATCCGGGACTCCCTCACACATCCTTGCCTTGATATGTACATGTGATGTTGCTCATACTACTAGTAACTAGCTATGTTACTACTTTCCTCTCTTTCTTCATTTATTGCTTTCCACATCATCTACTTAATTTATCTAGATATGTGTGATGTTACTACCTATGTTACTCCCATTGTGGGTAGTCTCATACCGTAGTAAGACTATATCCACTGTGGGAGTAACATAGGTAGTAACATCACACATATCCACTTTCCTCCATTTCTTCATTTATTGCTTGCCACATCATCTATTTTATTTAGATATGTGTGATGTTACTACCTATGTTACTTCCACTGTGGATAGTCTAGCTATAAGGAATAGAATAATATATATGTGCTTATTAGTTGGAGGAAAGAGAAGAAAAGCGGGCTCTTGGTTAGTAGATCCAGCTGCAACACGAGACCCAAGACACTTTGTGAGGAGGTACGGTGGGCCAACTATTGATAAACTATTACGTATATAAAACTTATTATTGTACATGCCCGCTAAGAGGTTGGTTGTATATGACATGGCAACTTCTTATAGCCGACCCTTGGCTGTATTATTAACCATGCTCTTAGTGAGGTAGCTACTATATTACAGACAACTAGCTAGTATCAGACTAGCCATAGTGGGAGTAATTAACTTCAGTAGTAACACCGACTCCAACTCAGCAAACTTGCTTATGTGGCAATAAGTTAATGAGGAGAGAGATAGTTTCAGTAACTTAGCTAGTTACTGTAGCATCACATGTCCCAATGCAATATGAGTCTGTAACCTAAGAAATGAAGCTTTGCATGACACTACACTTATTTTACTACCCACTATGAAGGTAGTAACATATATAATCTAGGGATATGTGTATGTTACTAGTGTACTACTCTCCATTGTGGCTAGTCTCATACTCCCTCCTTTCCAGTTTAGGCTGGTTGTAATGGTATATATTATCATAAGCGGTATCATGCATGCCAACAAGACTTTCTGGATGATGTGGTACACAAGAGAGGATGTGGTATCATATCATGATACGGTGTCATATTAAATGTTGTACTACTACTTTGTGTGATGCATGACAATTAGTAAGGCAACCTAAGATGTTAACTTATGATACTATGCATTACGGAAGTAGTATCCTAGCTACACTATCATGTATATGCATGCATGATACTGCTAGTATATATATATATATATAATACTCCCCATTACAACCAGCCTTATAGGGCTCAATTCATAAATACGGTCATCTATGATATATGCTCCCTCCGTAAACTAATATAAGAGCGCTTAGGTCACTATTTAGTAATCTAAACGCTCTTATATTGGTTTATAGAGGGATCTAGTACTACTCTATGATACTATATATGCACTATGAAGGCACGTACGTAGTATCATATGCATGATACTATATATGTATAGTATATGATACTCCCCACTATATAAGGCTGGCCATAGTGGTGGTATCATAGCCACAATGTTATGCACTTGGAAATAGCAAGTATATGCTGATATGGCAAAGAATTAAATATATATAAAGAGGGTTAGAGTAACATATAGTAGGTAGATACCGTATCAAGTTAAATGCGATGCTAATTTGTCTCATGCATGGCAATAAATATGATCTATATATGATACTATACTCTATGTATTATACTATGCGCTATAATTAATTAAAGGTAGTATTATATGTACTGTATATTCATGACACTAGTATATGACACTCTCCACTATACTCATGATTTCTTACTGTGGAAAAAAATTGGAGGCGAAACGATGAACTCCTATTTTCATTCGAACAAAAATATGATGTTAGGTAATGTACATGTTTTCAAAGAGCACACGGTTCACTCACGAAAGCCGTGTGTCCACTAAACCGTGGCCGATGCCCCCCCACCCCTCTGCCACGCGCGCGATCTGAGTCGTGCATTCTAATTGGCGAGAACCCAAACCTCACGGATCGTACGTCTGCACCGTTGGATTCTCCTTGATCGAACAGCGATCCTCATCCCTTTCGACAGCACATGTACATGTTTTCCAATAGCCCCTCCCAAAAAAATGTTTTCAAATAGCACACGGTTCACACACGAAAGACGTGTGCCTACTAAACCATGGTTGATGCCCCCCCTCGCTGCGCGCGCGATCTGAGTCGTGCGTTCTGATTGGCCAGAACCTGTCACGCCCAATATGCGACCCTGTCCAAAAGGAACTCGAAGGTCCCACCAAGGATAGACCCGCATATTGGAACGCTTTTGCAAGGTGGATATCATTACATCAACATTACATAATAGATGGGGATACATACAAAAGGCATACAATGCCACACGGATACAACATCACATCATACCTAAGATCAACATCCAACTACGGATGAAACACAAACAGAAGCTCAAACGACATCCACCCTGCTAGCCCAGGCTGCCGACCTGGAACCTATCCCCTGATCGAAGAAGAAGCAGAAGATGAACTCAAGCAAGCAAGCATCACTCTCGCGTCATGATCATCGCCTAATCTGTACCTGCAACTGTTGTTGTAGTAATCTGTGAGCCACGAGGACTCAGCAATCCCATTACCATGGGTATCAAGACTAGCAAAGCTTAATGGGAAAGGAAGGGGTAAAGTGGTGAGGTTGCAGCAGCGACTAAGCATGATAGGGTGGCTAACCAACGCAAATGAGAGCGAGAAGAGAAACAAAGGAACGGTCATGAAGATAGTAATGATCAAGAGGTGATCCTGAACACCTACTTACGTCAAACATAACACAGAAACCGTGTTCACTTCCCGGACTCCGCCGAGAAGAGACCATCACGGCTACACACGCGGTTGATGCATTTTAATTCGGATCTGGTGTCAAGTTATCTACAACCGGACATTAACAAATTCCCATCTGCCACATAACCGCGGGCACGGCTCTCGAAAGTTTATACCCTGCAGGGGTGTCCCAACTTAGCCCATGACAAGCTCTCGCGATCAACGAAGGAATAAACCTTCTCCCAGGAAGACCCGATCAGTCTCGGAATCCCGGTTTACAAGACATTTCGACAATGGTAAAACAAGACCAGCAAAGCCGCCCGATGCGCCGACAATCCCGATAGGAGCTGCACATATCTCGTTCTTAGGGCAACACCGGATAAGTCAAGCTACGAGTAAAACCAGGCCTCGAGTTTCCCCGAGGTGGCCCCGCAGGCTGCTCGGTTCGGACCAACACTTAGACAAGCACTGGCCCGGGGGGGCTAAAATGAAGATGACCCTTGGGTTAATTACTCCCAAGGGAAAGGTAGGTGGTGGTGAGGCAAATGGTAAAACCAAGGTTGGGCCTTGCTGGACAAGTTTTATTCAAAGCGAACTGTCAGGGGGGTCCCATAAATCACCCGACCGTGTTAGGAACGCAAAATCCGGGAACATAACACCGGTATGACGGAAACTAGGGCGGCAAGAGTGGAACAAAACACCAGGCATAAGGCCGAGCCTTCCACCCTTTACCAAATATATAGATGCATTAATAATATAAGAGATATTGTGATATCCCAACATAATCCTGTCCACCATGGAGCAATCTTCAACTTCACCTGCAACTAACAACGCTATAAGAGGGGCTGAGCAAAGCGGTAACATAGCCAAACAACGGTTTGCTAGGAAGGGTGTCAAAGGTTAGAGGTTCATGGCAATTTGGGAGGCTTGAAGAGCAAATGATAGGTAACGCAGCAAAGCGATAGAACGAAGCAAACTAGCATAGCAATGATAGTAGTGAGACCCAGGGTAGCGGTCATCTTGCCTGAAATCCCGCAAGGAAGAAGAACGAGTCCATGAAGAAGATGAAGCCACGAAGACGAACCACACGTAGACGAACGCATCCTCACGATCGCAACGAAACGGGAACTATCGAGAAGAAGCACACAACATGGTAAACACACCACACATAGACAAGACATGATGCACAACAAGCATGATGCATGACAAAGCTACATGAAGCTACTCATGGCAAGAGATGATGCAAACAAGAACACCACATCAAGGCAAGTTTAAATGAGGCCGGGAACAACATATAACAAAACCGGTAAGTCCTCATATGCAAATTTAGAAATTGGTCCAGATCTGAATAAACATTATGTTCAAGTTGTTAAACAGCAAGTTAAGATGCACCAAGATGATCTACATGAAATTCTAGTCAAGTTACATATAAAGTTCATTAGATTCGGAGGTACGGACTAGAAGATATGAGCAAAACAAGTTAAGCATGGCATTGATGCAAAATGCACCCAAACATCAAGCAAACACACCAAAACAAGTATGCAACATGATAATATGAAGCTACATGCAAAACCAAGCAAGTTTCATATAGAGCACACTCAAAACGGAGCAACGGTTCAACACACACACACTATACAAGTCATAGCAACAATCTGTCCAAAATAGCAACTAGGCATATTGCAAGTATCAAAACGATATGCTATAGCATCTCAACATAAGAACAAAAGGCATGGGCATGAAGTACAGGTAAATCATGACAAAACATGAACACTGAGCTATCTCCAGAAACAACTAGAACATGCTCAAAAGGACATGGGGAGATTGCAAACAATAACAGTTTCAGACTTTGCAGAAATAACATCAGGTTGCAATGTTTAGAGCTATCAAACAACATGTTACAGGAACTTATCATGGCAAACAAAGGCATGGCATGATACTACTAAATGTATAGAACAGAAGTCCCTTACTGACCATAAGCCAAAAAGGCACAGAAAATATGATGGCACCCATGTAAACATGGCAAGTTATATTACAGATTCATACATGGCAGGAACAACAATAAGTAGGCATGTTGGTGAGCTTGAACCACTCACCACAGAGCAATACATGGCATGACAAGGCAACCAACAGTAAGAAGACATGTTTGTGAAGCTATACATGGCAAGAGCAAGTTCATAGGGTGCATGGATCACTAGAAAAGCACATGGCCAAAATTGAACTTAATGTTAACAGGTTGATAGCAACATTATCAAGCAACTTTGGAGCAAGATGTGAACAATCTACAGCAAGCTATAAATGCAACCAGGGGCATGAATGGATATAGAATGACATGTATAACAATTCATCCTTAGTGAACATCTCCAGATTATGCGTAGAATGACTAGTAGCATCAGGTTTACATAGCAACAAAATATAACAGAATCTGTCAGGAAAACAGCAATAGCAAGTACCCTACTTAACAAGCTTGATGCACTCAGCACACAAATCACAAAAATACATGGATAGCACCTCTGGAAACATGGCATGGCATACATCAAAACACATGTAGACATCAACCTCATAGGATGCACACATCAAACATGGCAAAAATGACAAATGAGCAAGTTATAACAGTTTCAGCAGGTTAACATCAACATGCACTCTTCCAACAGCATTTCTGGCATCAAGATGAGCTCGAATGAAAATGATGCAATGGAATGAAATGAAGTACTCGTTGAGACGAACAATTTGACATATTACGCGCATGAAACGGAGATACGGGTGCACAGATACAATAGGTCAAACATGGCATGATAATGTGCAAATTTCGGGGACTTACCAGATTCGAGGAAGGGGAAAGTCAACCTCCGGGCACGGATGCCGAGGCGGCGCGGATCTCGCCGGAGATGGCTTGGAGGAGGCCGGAGATGTCGGGGATGAGGTGCTCCCGGCCGGATCATGCCGGATCCGGCCGGATCCGGGCAAGGCGGCGGCGCACGCGGCCACGGGGGCCGGTGGCGACCGGACGGAGGCGGGGCGAGGCTGCGGCACCGATGGGAACGCGGGGCGGCGGCGGAGCTGAGCCGCGCAGGGAGAGGCGCCGGAGGAGCCTCGGATCGGGACGCGGAGGGCGCCGGGAGGCGGAACCGCGGGG
>NC_041385.1:580261902-580268521 GCF_002162155.2 Triticum dicoccoides
GGGAGGGCGCGGGCGAGCGGGTGCGGGCGGCGACCGGGCGGCAGCGCGCGTCGGGCCAGGCGGGCCCGCTGCGGGCTCGCCGGGCCGGGGCGGCGGGGGCGGCGCGGGGAGCCACGTGGCGGACGCGGATTGGCCGCGGACGGCGGCGGAGATGCGCCCGGCGCAGACGGACATGTCCGGCGCAGCGCGGAGGGGAATTTGCTAGGGTTTGGACCGGGATTTTTGGAGGGGGAGGTGTTTATATAGGTAGAGGGAGCTAGGAGAATCCAAATGGGGAGCGGTTTTCGGCCACGCGATCGTGATCGAACGACCGAGAGCATGGAGGTGAGTTAGGTGGGTTTTTGGGCCAGTTTGGAAGGGTGTTGGGCTGCAAACAAAAGAGGCCTTTACGGTTCCCCGGTTAACCGTTGGAGTACCAAACGACCTCCAAATGGCACGAAACTTGACAGGCGGTCTACCGGTGCTATACCAAGGCCGCTTGGCAAACCTCGGGCCATTCCTAGAAAGTTTAACCCCACTCACAACGAGAGACAAAAGGGGAACGCTGGATGACATAGGAGAGCCAGATTGCAAAACGGACAACGGGTAAAAAGCTCGGATGCATGAGACGAACACGTATGCCAATGCGATGCACATGATGACATGATATGAAATGCATATGATGACATGGCAAAGAGCAACACGCAAACAAATGACATGGCAACGACGGCGAATAACTGGCAGACACCTGGCGCATCGAATCGGGGGCGTTACAACACTCCTCCACTAACAAGAGATCTCGTCCCGAGATCTTAGGACCGAGACGAAAGGAAAAAGGGATGAGGTGAAACAATAACTCAAGAGAAGAAGCAAAGAGTCGAGAGCACTCGAGAAGAAGAGAGGAACGACGAGAATGACGAGAATCGAAAGCTCACGGAATCAAATAGACTATGAAACCATTCTGGTTAGAACGAGATAAGAAACGAATAAGACCGAAAAGGTTTTCGGCAGGACTCCGGCTGAAAATGGATGGAATAGAACACAAATTTCACAAGATGGAATGAAACTTGATGAGCTCTTGCAGAATGAATTAAGTCATGAAGAACACCCATGAAGAACTCCGGTAACAAAAGGATGATGAGATAGAATTGAAGGATGAAAGAATAAGATGAGCCTTGCGATGATTTAGAAGGAGGTTTCGACGAGATGGTCGAGGAAAATTGAACTCCGGAAAAGAAAAGATGAAAGCACTTGGAACTAGAATTTATTCATCAAGAACAAACTTCGAAGAAAAGGGATTACTTGACGACGATGAAATAAGAATAAGATTTATTGTATGCTTATCCTTCAGCAAATTAATTGATGATAAACAATGGATTTTACACACTACTTATTCTTCTTGAAAAGGATTAAGGGGAATATAGCACAAAACTTGAGAAAATCTTCATGAACCACCGGTAGGATTGAAAAGAACGAATGGATTAATATGATAAACAAGGAAAAGAATCTTGAACGAACCACCGTAAGAATTTGGAAATGACTGATGAAAGAGAATGCATCACCGGGAAGAATTAGAAGAACAAATATGCTTGAGGGGGATTTAGATACAAAAGAACAAAGAGATCATGAGCTGATTAAAGAACACTTGAACGAAGCACCGGAATAATTGGATAACGTTAGCTGAATTGTAAGGACGAAGAATTCTTCTGGAACGATGGCCTCCGATGAAAAGAAATGGAAAACAACTTCTGACATACTCCGGATGGATGAGAAGAATTGCACGGCTGGAAACAATTAGATAGGATAACATCGAGCTATCACCATGAATCTCCAGGAGAACGGACAAGATTTAAGAGAAATCTTCTTCTGTCTTCAAATGACGATGATGAACACCACCAAAATTGCTAAAGCACTCCGGGGGAACGAAAAGCGAAGAGGTTGAGCCAATAATGAAATGATTTGAAATCGATCTTGGAAAAGGCATGTGACTGATGAAATTCATTCTTACGTCACGATTGACAAGAATTTGAGAATAACTCCGGGGGAATTAGAAGAGTCAGGTAAGATCCTGGGAAAAGACCTGTGGGTTAGGGCCCACTAAAAGAAAAGCACCGTTGGAAAAGGATGTTGAACAGATAAAAGATGCACCGGAACAATTGAAATATTTGAATGAGGTGACAACCTCGAATTAATTCGAACCCAGACGAATCTCTTGAGATGTCTTCCGAACAATCCGGACGGATAAACTGGCGAGAGGCGAACGAGCAGGGAGAAACACTTGAGCCAAGGAAAAAGAATATGAACAACCCGAAAAACTAGAATTGAGTCCACCGGAGAAGAAAAAAAAGATGAAGAATGTCGAACGAGACGAGAATTCACCGGTTGAACTAACTGAGGGAAGACTGAAGAGGCTCCGTACGAATGAAATAGATGGTCGAAAAAAATTCGGACTCCGGGAAGAAGAGGGTGGGAGGGCGGGAAAACAAATACAACTTGGAAGGGGAAACCGACGAATATCTTGAAGAGAAAACAGCGGTTGAAATCATTGAGGAAAGAAAGCAAAGACTTCGCATGAGTAGGATGGATACTCGATTACAGACTCCGGTTCAGAGAAGAAGAAGGGAGGGTGGGTGGGAAAAACAAGGGCAACTTCGGACAGGGAAACAACATCGATGTCGGAGGAAGAACTAAGGATTGATCTGGCGAAAGACAAAGAGGTTCAAGCCGACTTGATGAGAGATGCACCGGACAAAAGAGGATGGACAACTATCGGAAAACCAACTACGTGACCCTAAAGAAAATTTTAAAGGGGAAGAGGAGTAATTCAAAACACCTATGTCAGGATTCCTCACCAGAGCGACGAAGGGGAAGAGGAGTAAAGAGAAATCCTACTCTCCGATATAACTAGACTCCGAAAACAGTTTTCTTCTAGACTCAACAGCGGCCAAACTACACGATCAATCAAGGGGGGCTCCTAAGGTCGGTCGAGGCTCTGATACCAACTTGTCACGCCCAATATGCGACCCTATCCAAAAGGAACTCGAAGGTCCCACCAAGGATAGACCCGCATATTGGAACGCTTTTGCAAGGTGGATATCATTACATCAACATTACATAATAGATGGGGATACATACAAAAGGCATACAATGCCACACGGATACAACATCACATCATACCTAAGATCAACATCCGACTACGGATGAAACACAAACAGAAGCTCAAACGACATCCACCCTGCTAGCCCAGGCTGCCGACCTAGAACCTATCCCCTGATCGAAGAAGAAGCAGAAGATTAACTCAAGCAAGCAAGCATCGCTCTCGCGTCATGATCATCGCCTAATCTGTACCTGCAACTGTTGTTGTAGTAATCTGTGAGCCACGAGGACTCAGCAATCCCATTACCATGGGTATCAAGACTAGCAAAGCTTAATGGGAAAGGAAGGGGTAAAGTGGTGAGGTTGCAGCAGCGACTAAGCATGATAGGGTGGCTAACCAACGCAAATGAGAGCGAGAAGAGAAACAAAGGAACGGTCATGAAGATAGTAATGATCAAGAGGTGATCCTGAACACCTACTTACGTCAAACATAACACAGAAACTGTGTTCACTTCCCGGACTCCGCCGAGAAGAGACCATCACGGCTACACACGCGGTTGATGCATTTTAATTCGGATCTGGTGTCAAGTTATCTACAACCGGACATTAACAAATTCCCATCTGCCACATAACCGCGGGCATGGCTCTCGAAAGTTTATACCCTGCAGGGGTGTCCCAACTTAGCCCATGACAAGCTCTCGCGATCAACGAAGGAATAGACCTTCTCCCAGGAAGACACGATCAGTCTCGGAATCCCGGTTTACAAGACATTTCTACAATGGTAAAACAAGACCAGCAAAGCCGCCCGATGCGCCGACAATCCCGATAGGAGCTGCACATATCTTGTTCTCAGGGCAACACCGGATAAGTCAAGCTACGAGTAAAACCAGGCCTCGAGTTTCCCCGAGGTGGCCCCGCAGGCTGCTCGGTTCGGACCAACACTTAGACAAGCACTGGCCCGGGGGGGCTAAAATGAAGATGACCCTTGGGTTAATTACTACCAAGGGAAAGGTAGGTGGTGGTGAGGCAAATGGTAAAACCAAGGTTGGGCCTTGCTGGACAAGTTTTATTCAAAGCGAACTGTCAGGGGGGTCCCATAAATCACCCGACCGCGTTAGGAACGCAAAATCCGGGAACATAACACCAGTATGACGGAAACTAGGGAGGCAAGAGTGGAACAAAACACCAGGCATAAGGCCGAGCCTTCCACCCTTTACCAAATATATAGATGCATTAATAATATAAGAGATATTTTGATATCCCAACATAATCCTGTCCACCATGGAGCAATCTTCAACTTCACCTGCAACTAACAACGCTATAAGAGGGGCTGAGCAAAGCGGTAACATAGCCAAACAACGGTTTGCTAGGAAGGGTGTCAAAGGTTAGAGGTTCATGGCAATTTGGGAGGCTTGAAGAGCAAATGATAGGTAACGCAGCAAAGCGATAGAACAAAGCAAACTAGCATAGCAACGATAGTAGTGAGATCCAGGGTAGCGGTCATCTTGCCTGAAATCCCGCAAGGAAGAAGAACGAGTCCATGAAGAAGATGAAGCCACGAAGACGAACCACACGTAGACGAACGCATCCTCATGATCGCAACAAAACGGGAACTATCGAGAAGAAGCACACAACATGGTAAACACACCACAGATAGACAAGACATGATGCACAACAAGCATGATGCATGACAAAGCTACATAAAGCTACTCATGGAAAGAGATGATGCAAACAAGAACAACACATCAAGGCAAGTTTAAATGAGGCCGGGAACAACATATAACAAAACCGGTAAGTCCTCATATGCAAATTTCGAAATTGGTCCGGATCTGAATAAACATTATGTTCAAGTTGTTAAACAGCAAGTTAAGATGCACCAAGATGATCTACATGAAATTCTAGTCAAGTTACATATAAAGTTCATTAGATTCGGAGCTACGGACTAGAAGATATGAGCAAAACAAGTTAAGCATGGCATTGATGCAAAATGCACACAAACATCAAGCAAACACACCAAAACAAGGATGCAACATGATAATATGAAGCTACATGCAAAACCAAGCAAGTTTCATATAGAGCACACTCAAAACGGAGCAACGGTTCAACACACACACACTATACAAGTCATAGCAACAATCTGTCCAAAACAGCAACTAGGCATATTGCAAGCATCAAAATGATATGCTACAGCATCTCAACATAAGAACAAAAGGCATGGGCATGAAGTACAGGTAAAGCATAACAAAACATGAACACTGAGCTATCTCCAGAAACAACTAGAACATGCTCAAAAGGACATGGGGAGATTGCAAACAATAACAGTTTCAGACTTTGCAGAAATAACATCAGGTTGCAATGTTTAGAGCTATCAAACAACACGTTACAGGAACTTATCATGGCAAACAAAGGCATGGCATGATACTACTAAATGTATAGAACAAAAGTCCCTTACTGACCATAAGCCAAAAAGGCACAGAAAATATGATGGCACCCATGTAAACATGGCAAGTTATATTACAGATTCATACATGGCAGGAACAACAATAAGTAGGCATATTGGTGAGCTTGAACCACTCACCACAGAGCAATACATGGCATGACAAGGCAACCAACATTAAGAAGACATGTTTGTGAAGCTATACATGGCAAGAACAAGTTCATAGGGTGCATGGATCACTAGAAAAGCACATGGCCAAAATTGAACTTAATGTTAACAGGTTGATAGCAACATTATCAAGCAACTTTGGAGCAAGATATGAACAATCTACAGAAAGCTATAAATGCAACCAGGGGCATGAATGGATATAGCGTGACATGTGTAACAATTCATCCTTAGTGAACATCCCCAGATTATGCATAGAATGAAAAGTAGCATCAGGTTTACATAGCAACAAAATATAACAGAATCTGTCAGGAAAACAGCAACAACAAGTACCCTACTTAACAAGCTTGATGCACTCAGCACACAAATCACAAAAATACATGGATAGCACCTCTGGAAAGATGGCATGACATAGATCAAAACACATGTAGACATCAACCTCATAGGATGCACACATCAAACATGGCAAAAATGACAAATAAGCAAGTTATAACAGTTTCAGCAGGTTAACATCAACATGCACTCTTCCAACAACATTTCTGGCATCAAGATGAGCTCAAATGAAAATGATGCAATGGAACGAAATGAAGTACTCATTGAGATGAAAAATTTGACATATTACGCGCACGAAACGGAGCGACGGGTGCAGAGATACAACAGGTCAAACATGGCATGATAATGTGCAAATTTCGGGGACTTAGCAGATTCGGGGAAGGGGAAAGTCAACCTCCGGG
The DNA here is from genome assembly GCF_002162155.2 of Triticum dicoccoides. NCBI lineage: Eukaryota > Viridiplantae > Streptophyta > Magnoliopsida > Poales > Poaceae > Triticum > Triticum dicoccoides. The sequence goes on from NC_041385.1 coordinate 580,268,314, forward strand.
CACGGATGCCGAGGCGGCGCGGATCTCGCCGGAGATGGCTTGGAGGAGGCCGGAGATGTCGGGGATGAGGTGCTCCCGGCCGGATCAGGCCGGATCCGGCCGGATCCGGGCAAGGCGGCGGCGCACGCGGCCACGGGGGCCGGCGGCGACCGGACGGAGGCGGGGCGAGGCTGCGGCACCGGTAGGAACGCGGGGCGGTGGCAGAGCT
>NC_041385.1:580268939-580328389 GCF_002162155.2 Triticum dicoccoides
GCGGACGCGGATTGGTCGCGGACAGCGGCGGAGATGCGTCCGGCGCGGCGCGGAGGGGAATTTGCTAGGGTTTGGACCGGCATTTTTGGAGGGGGGTGTTTATATAGGTAGAGGGAGCTAGGAGAGTCCAAATGGGGAGCGGTTTTCGGCCACGCGATCGTGATCGAACGACCGAGAGCATGGAGGTGAGTTTGGTGGGTTTTTGGGCCAGTTTGGAAGGGTGTTGGGCTGCAAACAAAAGAGGCCTTTACGGTTCCCCGGTTAACCGTTGAAGTACCAAACGACCTCCAAATGGAACGAAACTTGACAGGCGGTCTACCGGTGCTATACCGAGGCCGCTTGGCAAACCTCATGCCATTCCGAGATAGTTTAACCCCACTCACAACGAGAGACAAAAGGGGAACGCCGGATGACATAGGAGAGCCGGATTGCAAAACGGACAACGGGGAAAAGCACGGATGCATGAGACGAACACGTATGCCAATGCGATGCACATGATGACATGATATGAAATGCATATGATGACATGGCAAAGAGCAACACGCAAACAAATGACATGGCAACGACGGCGAATAACTGGCAGACACCTGGCGCATCGAATCCGAGGCGTTACAGAACCCAAACCCAACGAATCGTACGTCTGCACCGTTGGATGCTCCCAGATCGAACGGCAATCCTCATCCCTTTTGACAGGAATTGCAGTCCTACTAGGAATTGATTTATATGCCAACATGCACATTAAATGCCAAAAAATGTCTTACATATAGCACACGAGACCTGAAATGCGCCAGCAAATCAAACCCGTGGTAAAATTGTGATTGGTTTACGTGCGAAAAATTTAGAGGAGAAATGATGAACTCACGTCTTCATTTCAAAATTAGTACGTCTTCATTTCAAACGAAATTATTCTAGTTGTGCACACAAGCGCTTAGAGGCAACCGTTTGCATAGGCCTTTCTGCGTGCGCGGCGACCGGGGATATTTTTCACCCTTTTCACATAGGCCACCAATACCCCCCCCCACCGTCTGCCCGCGTTTCACTCAACTAGCCTACCCAATCTCCTTCGCCAGCTCCCCCTCCCCAAGATCCATAGTAGAACCCTCTCCGGCACTGCCGTGCTCACCACGGTCGTGTGCCCGCTCTTCGGCGTCAAGCCTACCTCCACTGCCATTCCCAACATGTGGCGGCCCGCGCCTCGCCGTCTTCGTTTGCTCGCCAGCCACCCTCGAGCATATTGATGCAGTAACCCTTGCCTGTCCTGTGGTCCGACCGGGTTTGCATTAAGAAGCTTGTTAGTTACTGCTCTCCATCGCGGTGAGGCATATTTCCTCGCAATCCGTCTTCCAATTTCATTCCGTATGTTCCCAAATTGGCTATAAAATAATGGAGAGCGTATATATGTTCATTATATACCTTCCTTACTACATATAAGCTGCATTTGTTCCAATAAGTTACTGTCTATTTACAGATCACGGGCACCCGAGTCACACAAACTTAACAAATTAGCCATACATTTTCTAAATTATTGCATGGCATGTTTAGAAAGCTTGATACCAAGTTGTTAGTTTTATGCTAATCCTCCGTTCCTGAGTTTCGCATGTGTTCTCTATAGATGCCGAGTAGTAGCGACAACACTCATTCAGGCCATGTATCTTCATTTGATTCGGACAACCCTAGGTCTTCAGCAGATTGTGAGGGATCAAGTAATCTTGGATGGGATAGAGCTGCAGAAATTACCCTTCCGGTCAGGACACGGAGGAACGCTCCAAGGAAGCCCACACACAAGCCTAAAGGTGTATATGAAGTAACCGATATTGATTTAAATTCCTGGGCTCCAACTAAACCAGATAAAGCACGCATGAGGTTCAGGAGTGTGTGTGGATTTGTTGGCAGAGCAAGGCTCAACATTAATTTGCCAGGGTTTCAGAAGGCTGACACAGAAACGCAGTGAAGGATGGTCCGGGAGATCATGAATCACTTCAACGTTCCAGAGCAGTGGAGAATGCAGGTGGAACACGCTGCACTGAAGAAGGCTAGGGATGCTTGGAGAAACTGGAAGCAGGTGATGTACAAGTACTTGAGTGAAGGCAAGGACCCAATCCCCGCATACCTCCAAATTATAAAGGCAGACTGGGCAGAATTCAAAAGGGTCAGGGCAACTCCAGAGTTTGTTGTGAAGAGTTTCAAGCAATCGGAACATCAGAAGAAGAACATACACCCCCACTGTATAGGTGTGGCAGGATACTATGGCATGAAACTGATATGGGAACAGGAGGACAAAGAAGCAGTAGCGGCGGGTGGGGATCCGACCTTTAGTGAAATCAAGGGCGAACGCACCAGAGACTACTTATGGGCATGTGCAAAGAGGTGTGATGATGGAACTTATTACTTTGAAAATGCACGTGACGCCAAACTGTATGAAGTGATGGTAGAGGCTTCCAAGATCCCTGGAAGGTTCTACAGGAACTCAGGGCCATGTGACATTTTATCCATGGCTCTGGACACAAAAGAGCCCCCTGGTCGTGCAAGGGGTATAGGTGTTAATGTCCCGCACAAGAGGGCGTTCGCACTTAGCAAAGAAGAGAGGCTCGGCATGAAAAAAGCGAGGAGTGAAATGAAGCAGAATGCATTGTTTGAAAAGTTGAAGAAGGAGATTTATCGACTGTTCGAAAGGATGTTGAGGAGTCAATGATGATGCAGAACACTCTAACACTGATAGATAGCCAGCAGATGGGAGGGGAGGCGGGCATGGATGCTGCTGCTTATTGCGCGACAACATTGCACAAGAGTAGCTGTGCATCAGCTGACCCCAGCGACACTAAGACTGCAGCTGCTTGTGATGATGCTATATGTAATCTATCTGGAATGAAAGACAGACTGAAGGGCGTGCTTACACATTATGAAGGTACATTAAAATGTGCAATAGCCTGGGTTTGCCCACCCTTCTTGGAAGATGGCCTCTTCTTGGAAAATGTGCCATTGAAGCCGGGCTATGTGAAGTGCTATGTGACTGAAGTAAAGCCTGGATTCATTGAATTTGCCCTGAAGAATGTCCTAGGAGACTTCCATGAGCAAAGGACCTTGGGAGAAATACTGTTACATCACATCCAGTGGCCACGAAAGGAAATACAGTTCATCGATGAGACTCCTGAAGGCCCGCCAAGAGCAACCACTGTCACCCCTCAACCGGTGACGCTCTCCTTGCCAGAGCAGCTCTCGCGGGCTGATGCATCAACCTCTGATGAGCCGGACCGACTTTGTGGCGTACAGGCCATGTCATCGTCCACCCCAAAGCAGCCAGCGGCAAGGCCTACAACTGCTGGCGACACACCACCAGTTCAGATGCCGGCCGCTGAAGCAGCGGGGGGAGACCCAGCTGCAGCAAATGCTCAGCAGACCAACTTGGTGGAATAGACTGCTAAGCAGTCTGATGCTTTGGAACCGCCTGCTAAGCAGTTTGTAGGTCCAGAACCGTCTGCTCATCAGTCCGTCAGTCCGCAGGCGCGTGATGAGCATACTAATGCGTCAGCACTTCCTGTTGTCGGTGTTCTAGGAATGGGGGTCCCTGGACTTGCCTTCCTACGGCCCATGGCGTGGCTCCACCAGCGGTCTTGTACGGCCCATCTTCACCAGTAAACACTCAAGACCCTTGCGAGGGGCCAAGCCTCGCGAGGAGGACGACACAAGACCTCCTTGGGGGCGGACTCACTAGGCTGGCTCGCGAGGGGCGGAGAGATTAAGGCGAAGGGCACCTCGTGAGGTTCCCGTGACGCAAGACATGACGACCAAGGCTAGGTGGGCGGCAGCGTGTAGTGTACTGGTTTCCTCTTTGGTGCTAAAGGGCAGGCGCAGGCAAGGAGTCCCGAGGCCTCAGGCAAAGGTTTCCATATCGGTGCAACGAGACCAAGGCCAGCAGGATGGCAGGACGGAGGTCACCATGGATCCCAGGACGGCGTCACCACCAAAGCCTTTGGCAGGCGAAGACCACTTTTGTTAGGATAGCTTGTACTAGTTGTCCCCCTTCAAACTTGGCCGTTGTGGGATCCCTTCCTGCCTAATATTTGCGAAGAGGACCAGGGCCTCTATAAGTAGGACTAGCCACCATAGTAGAAGGGGGGCACATCTTGGATTGGATCCATTCCATCCTCACACCCACAAGCTCACTGAGCAGAAGAACACCTCTCCTCAGGAGGTTGTTCTTCCCCTTGTACCTATTCATCCTCAGCCCACAAGAGGCAATCCACCACCACACACTAGAGTAGGGTATTGCACCACAACGGTGGCCCGAACCAGTATAAACCCTCGTGTCTCTTGTTCTTTTGGTTCGGCGAGCTGGGCTTTGAGATCACGGTGAGGGCGCGAGCTAGAGAGGAAGAGATTTCCGTGCGCACCCCTGTGTTCGAACCTAAAAGGGTTTTGCCGGAACCCGTGATCCGACACCTGCTCAGCAAACCAACGCATTGGCACGGCCTCCTCAGCACACCGACAAGTTGGCACCACCTTCGCAGAAACCCGACATAGCTTCAACGCATGGTTAGCATTCCGATGCCTCTGCTCCTACAGCCCAGTAGTCCGTCACAGCAGCACCACCAGCTCAGCGTTCCGGCATAGATAAACCGTCTACTAAGTAGTCCGTGCAAGCTTCACCGTTTGCTCGGCAGTCTACCGTGCAGGCAACCAGACGTTCTGCCAGAAATGCCTCAAGTACCAAGAAGGAGGTGGCCACAAAAAGGCTACACCCACGACCACGAGGAAGCGCACCGGGAGAGTGAAGATGAAAGAGAACGATTGCCTCTTACTTAAAGCACTCATCGCCCAGAACCAAATTAACAGCAGCTTGTTCAAATCGGGGAGTAATATTATTTCTGACGCCATGGATGATGAAGAAGTACAATTGTTGCTTGCTAAAAGTAAATCACGCGTACTTCAAGCACGCTATTACGTCCATGGCCAGCCATTTCTTGTTGGCGAATAATTTGATGAGTGCAGCTCCAGTTGTTGGGAGTTACATGAATAATGCATGGATCAAATGTCAGCAGGTCATCATGCTTTGCTAGTCCACTACAATAGAGATCATTTCCGACACGATGCTGGTTCCATCAATGTGAGTTTCGAGGACTTACATCTCTTCTTCAACTTCAACATGCTCGATGCCACAATTGTTAGATGCCTGATTTTGTAAGTACTTAACAAACTCTGATCAACTTCTCCATACAAGGCTGTAAATGATAAACATCTAACAGGATTTTATTCCTCTCAGGGTATTGAACGCGCAGAGAAGACAAAGTGAGAGTGTGTACTTCATAGATCCTGCATTAGCAAATGGCACAACATTACATGAAAAGGACCCACGGGACTGGACCGTTAACACGGTCGTCCATATCTTCGAAAACACGTCCCATGCAGAATCATTTCTCTGGCCATATCATGAATGATAAGTAAAATAATAACCACGCATACACTAATTGTCTTTCAGATTTCGACATCATTCGTAAGTTCATGGCTTTCTTAATATGTAGCAATCACTGGATATTGGTATTCATTGTTCCAAAAAAGAACACAGTTTACTACATCGATTCTCTCAGAGAGTCAGAAACGCTCAGGATCTGACGCATCTTCAGCAATTCTTGGATAGGTATTGAATTCTATGACGTTGAAATTAATTTGCATTCATATCTAGTTCAATAATTGATGTTGTCAAAATTCATCATCATTTGCAGTGTGCTCACATTTTGGGAAACTAAAACAGGGAACCTGTTCAAGAGGAAACTACCTCTGCAGCACGAGATCATTTCTCCGGTAACACACCGAAATCCATTATTTTCGGAAAATTTATCCAACAGTCTGCATATACCTTTCCTTACGCTAGTCAAATGTTCAAGCTTCTAAATAAACCTCTTTCTATTTTGTCCAAAGAAAAAAATACATCTAACACCGGTTAGGTTGTTCCTAATAGGACAAATACATGACTAATTTTGGACAAAAAATTTCAGTGTCCTCAGAAACAAGAAGGGACCAACCTTTGTGGATGCTATGTTTGCAGACACATGATCTCCATCTGCAAATCTGCTGATAGTTGTGACGCCTCGCAAATTAGTACCAGTAAGTCTATCTTAAATAATATATTCTACTCCACTCATATGGCACATTCTGATCTTAAAAATACTGCAGCTCATCTTAAAATCGAGGACCCCTGAACCGCTCCCGGCTGGTGAATTGCTGATGGTTCGGAGATTTATCAGTGACTTCTTCCTGGATCACTACATCAATCCCACTTGTGATGATGAAGATTTCAGCAATGTTTCTCCTGAAACATTGAGTAAGAGTTAGCCGCTAAACATATAACGCATGGATCCATTATTTTCCATCTGATGAGGTCTTCATATTTCATACACTATGATTAATTATGTAATGCATATATGTGTGGACAAATCATTGGAATTTAGTTACCATATATTCAATTGCAACTGTTGCGAAATCTGATGAATGTTCTTCATGTGGACACTATTTGTTCATTTGAATATTGTGGCAAATTTTCTTTTTGTGGCCGATTCAAAATGAGATATTTTTGTTTATTTGTTCAATTGAATATTGTGGCGAATTTGCTTTCTACGTGCCGATTCAAAATGGGATATTTTTTTTTAACCTGGCAATTGCTCCGCCCACGGTTCAACTAAATGAGTGTGTGCGATCCACATCGGAAAGCATACGTCAATCGTAGCGGAACCATCGGTGATACACCGCAGATCGCAAATGATTTGCAGTGCTACTACATGTGCGTAGGTTCTCCAGAACCGTTTGTGATATCGCGTTATCGCACACGAGAACTGGGAGTAAACCATGCCCAATGCAAAATACAATCCTAGTCATATTTTTTTTCAGGAAACGTGTGGGATCCCAAACGAAAAGCACACGTCACTCTTGCGGCAACCGCCGGTGATACCTAACAAATCACAAACGGTCTGCAACACTTGTATGTGTGCGAAGGGGCTCCTGAACCGTTTGTGATAGAACATTATCGCCAATGGTAATTGTTAGAAAACGTGTGCGATGGAGTCTAGCATGGAAGACGGGTTATGCAGAAAACTCGTGTGCGATAGGGCACAAATCGCACATAGTTCATTTGTTGGCCCGTGTGCCTTACATACTGTTTCCCAAATGGTTTGTTATGCCAGACCGTATGGTTTCACTGCGTCATTAGATACGCTTAATCACCGATACCACACGTGCGAAAGAATTTAGTGTGTCCTGTATCGCACACGGTTACATTTTGGAAGGCCCCTGGATCACTGTTCCATATCCCCGACGGTTTCTGGGTCGTGTGGGAAGGACACCCTATCGCACACACTCACATGGTGACGGTTCCAAATGTCGTCGCGGAAAGGGATAAAAAACCGTTTGTTTAGGACTGTCGCGCACCAGTGCAAGGTCCAAGCCAAGTTCGACGAGTGGTTCTTATCCCCCGCCCTAGATCAGCTCGAGGAGCTCAGCTTTGAAGCTGGACGATGTCGCCCTCTGTCGCTGCCCGTGCTCCGCCTCACGCCAACGCTACGCCGCGCCAGCTTTAGCTCCTGCTATCTTCCCCAGATTAATGCCGCGCCCGCCCTTCTTCTCCCTCAACTCAAGTAGGTCGACCTCTTCGAGGTTGGCATCTCGAAGCAAGCTATGGAGCACCTGCTCCGTAGCTGTACTGCGCTCGAGTACCTTCGTCTTGAGCAGCTCCACGGGTTCATTAGCCTCCACATTGCCTCGACGAATCTCTAATGGATTTTTGTGTCTTGCTGGCCGCGCAACAAGACATCAATTGGGAAGAGATCACTCCAGCTGTTCCACGTTACGGTCATTGAGAATGCGCCTTTCCTGAGAGATTGCTTTTATCTGATCTAGAAGGTCCAACAAAAATCAGGGTCATTGACGCGCTGAAATTGACAGCATTGGTGTACTCGTCTCCCAAATCCTCTGAACTCTTTATTGGATCCGTAATCGTTCAGGTACATCACTCATCTTCTTCTCCGTCTTCTTGAAATTCACATTTTTAAATTTCTTCTTGATGTATTTATGACCGTATTCCAGAAAATGATTCCCACAAGCTTGACCCAGTCTATGCGCATAGTGAAGATCTTGGCAATAAAATCTATCGGCCCCAATCTGGATCAAGTTGTTGGATTCCTTACATGCTCTCCGTGTATGAAGAAGCTACTCATCGAGGTGAAACTTCTTTCCTATTAGTAAACGGTAATCACAACGTAGCTCAATTTTTTTGTAATTTTCCCAAATTACGATGACAAGTATAGTGTTCAAAATTGCATCTACGCACTGCACTGAAAGAAATGTTTTTAGTATTTTTTTCTCACATGATAACCTGCATCGGTTTTTTGTTGTACTACTATAGTAGCCTAGGCTAGTCATAGTGGAAAGTAACTTAGACTAGTAACTCTATGGTTACCCTAAGAGCAAGTACTACCTCCGTCCTGGTTTACTCTTCCTATTTTGTAGTATCAAAATTTGACCATAGATTTAACTAACAAAATGTTAATGCATGTCACTAAAAATTATATCATTGGATTCGTATTTGAACATAATTTCAAATCCTATAATTTTTGGTGACATGCATTAGCATTTTCTTAGGTAAATCTATGGTCAAAATTTTACACTAAATACGAGCTAGTAGAAAAGTGGGCTATAACGGGCCTCCACTATGTAGGCCAAAACACGTGCCAAATTCACTTATGATGCATTTGGCATCGATGCCCCTCCATTTCTCACCTGACCCAATCTGGATCACCTACTTTGCTCCGGTGCCAAATTAACTCACACAATGAAAAAACACTTGCGTGGGAGCAAGAGAGGACTGAGGCAATAAAAAACACTTGTTTGGGAGAGTGAGAGGCTGGTGTAGTTGGTTTGATTGATTTTCTTATACATGTGGGTCTGTCTGCATAGCGGTGCCAACTCTCTCACATCGCGAGTTTAGTATGTCGCCAAAGGGAGAATGCTGAAAGATGTCCGCCGCGGTGAACTCCATCACCGGAGCCCAACCAGGATCGGCGGGCTCGGGGACGTGCGGACTGGAACCTACATCCGGATATGAATCCGAGGGTCCGGAGTCACAGGCTCCCTCAGAGGTGAGGCCTGTGTTCGGCTCCATCGCCGACGAGGGTATGGCCTGCGGGATGGGGTCCAGCCCTCCTTCCTTAGGCAATGCAACCTGCCTCGGATTTAGATCCAAGGCTTCTGCCGGGGTGATATCCCGTGCAACTTCTGACAGCAGGTCTAAGCCATGATCATCGTGACTGTTCGGCGCTTCTGGCGCTGGTTCGAATCCGTCGAAGATCAAGTCCCCGCAAATATCCGCTGTGTAGTTCAAGTTTCCGAACCTGACCTGGTGGTCGGGGGCATAGGTATCGATCTGTTCCAGGTGGCCAAGCGAATTGGCTCGTAGTGCGAAGCCGCCGAACACGAATATCTGTCCGGGGAGGAAAGTATCACCCTGGACAGTGTCGTTGATGATGATTGAAGGAGCCATCAAGCCTGATAGCGACGACACAGAGAAACTCTCAATGAAAGCACCAATGTCGGTGTCAAAACCGGCGGATCTTGGGTAGTGGGTCTCGATCTATGCGTCAAGGCTGATGGTAATAGGAAGCAAGGGACACATATGTTTACCCAGGTTCGGGCCCTCTCGATGGATGTAAAACCGTACTTCCTACTTGATTAATATTGATGATATGGGTAGTACAAGAGTAGATCTACCACGAGATCGTAGAGGCTAAACCCTAAGAGCTAGCCTATGATGGTATGATTGTAATTGTGATCGGCCTTCTAAGGAACAACATCTCCGGTTTATATAGACACCGGAGAGGGCTAGGGTTTACATGGAATCGGTTACAAGGAAGGAAATATAATATGCGGATCGCCAAGCTTGCCTTCCACGCAAAGGAGAGTCCCATCCGGACACGGGCCGAAGTCTTGAGTCTTGTATCTTCACGCTTCAATAGTCCGGACGTTGTACACAGTCCGGTTGTCCGGATACCCCCTAATCCAGGACTCCCTCACGAACAACTCCTTGTCTCTCACAATCAACTTATCTCCTCCCCACCACATCTAGAAGGCCATGGAAAAATCTGGCGCGATGGCCGCTGTCGGGGACGTCCACCCCCAATCTTGGTGTTCCGTGCAATGCACGGGCATCTACACACGGGAAATTATGTCGAACACGGCTAGTTGTAAGCAGGCTAGCTCTACAGCCATGATGATATTGACTACAGACGGTGAGGCTGACTATGGTATGCCGAACACGGCGCCTATACTCAGGTGCCAACTCCGGCGCAGGGTCTTGTCACTTCACCGTGAGGAACAACACGTAATAATTTGACCAACGGGTAGTACAGTGCTACTAGTACATTGGTAGTACTACTACTAGTACTAGCACCACCGTTTGGATTTAGTAGTACTACCACGTCAATTTGGATTTAGTATTTGACTAGCAATATCTAGTAATGCATGTCACAAAAAATGTACTACTCCCTCTGTAAATAAATACATGGTGTATTGTTTTATTCCTATCGGCAAGAGAACTTAATGACTTTTTGCTAATTAATAGGATTACATGCAATGAACTAACTACTGCATGTCATGTTTGGTAGTCTCATGTTATCGAAAGCATGCACGGCCCACATCTCTCATTGGTTGATATGTCATGAAATAAGAAATGAGGAGGGAGTTAATGTACCGTGCCTAAGTGTTTTGGGATTACACAACATTTTTGGTTACATGCATTAAAATTTTATTAGTTAAATCAAAGGTCACTTGGCGCAAAATGCAAAGGGGACCAATAAACCAGTAAACATCAGAGTTCTCTCGTTTGGTCCCAACTAGAGGTCCGATGAGATGACTATACTGCACCGGCACGGAGGGGGACGCAGCTTCATTGACTTACTGCACCTGCCTTTGGTTGTATGACAAATCGGCCCAACAGGTGGCTGGCCCACCTGTCATACAGCCAAAGGCAGGTACAGTAGAGGGCCGAGGAGTAGATGGCCTACACGCACGTGAATTCAACACAGTCTACACTTCTCATATAAAGGCTCCCCGCCAGTCCAATCTATGATATCCTACGCACCAACGCACCCTAACCAAGGGCAAGAGTGACCACTCGAATCGCAAGATCAGTTGACTAGAAGCTAGACCCATGGAGGCGATGAGCGCGAGCATCAGCCGGCTGTGCAAGATGGTCCACGACGCCCGCCTACGGCCCAGCGCCAAGGAACGTCTCCAGGTCGTGCTTGAGGCCGCCAGGGCAAGGGGCCGCTTGGACGATAGCTTCGTCTCCTTGTTCGACGAGGTCCTTGTCGGCTTCCTCGACAAGTTCACCGTCGTCAAGAAGCTCGCGGACGACATTGACGTACGCCTCCAGCCCACGCGCCCAGGCTCTGCAATGCCCACCACCCTCAACGGCCTCTATGGTGACAACCTCTTTGACGCACTAGTGGCCCTGCGAGTGCCCGCTGTCGCGCCGGAGAATGTCACCTCGAGGTCGCGCTCGCTGCGCAGCAAGACACCATCAACATAATCACCCACGTCTACGCGCAAATCGTCCACAAGGACTACTACATGCAAGAGGAGGACGATAGGATGCTGGCCTTCTTGGACCGCAGGGCAACCTTGGGCGGCATTGTTTAGAAGCACGTTGAGCTCACCGCCAACGCCACTGCTCCTCACACGTCGGTTGGTGACCCGGCGCACTAGGGCGTGAGGATGTCGTTGATGGATCCGTATGTATCTTTATCTTTCTGCCAAATCCATGTAGTAGTATATGGTACTATACCTAGTAATTATCTTAACTTTCGCATCAACTTCATAATTTTTGTACGTACTCCATGCATGAACCACGCCAGAACCAAACTTCTCATTACTCTGTGGAAAATTGTTATTTCTATCTACCGGTCGCGCCATGGAGTAGAACCAAATTTTACAAGTTACAAGTTCAAAAGGAAAAGCCTGCCGTGTTTGCGTCGCACCCTCACACAGTTGGTCTGGCACGCCGCACAAGGGGGAATGCGTGTTGTGTTGCATTTTCACTTACAAGTGCGACTGCAGTTGAGCAAACCGACTATCGGCAAATCCACACCCCGCCCACCGTGCGATGGCTGAGAAAACATAAGGGAGAAGAGACGATTGTAGCATGGACTCCAAGAAAATTGGTGTCGGATGGGATTCGTTTGGGTGGCATGTGCCGTACTGCTAGACGTGAATGCTAGTTATGGCCCATGCCACCCCACTATATCGAGCCTATATCGAGGTGCTGGTTTCGTAGAACAAATTTCCTAGAGTCTGTGCTCAGCCCTCCTCTATCTCTCTTCTCAGCCAGCCAGCAGAAGCGCGGAGCCCGTTGTCTGTTTGCTCACATGCGGTCCCACATGTCAGTGAAAACGCAAGAGGACCCACTGAACCTGCACATCTTTCACTCGATGTGTTGGTGATGAAAAACAAATCCAATAAAGATCTTTGGTGGCCACTTTTGGAGTTACTGAAGAGTAGTAAGATTCTATTTATAGTTTAACCCAAGATGCACATCACGTGGCTTCAACTACCACTCCATTTTCTTGCATGACACGACCTGGATGCTCGATGTCCCATGTGTCGGCAAAAGGAGGAAGAACTCGACCAAATCTTCTCCACATTTAGACCGGAGGAGTAGGAAACATGGCAAGCCCTGTGACTACATCATACTACATACAAGCCCACCTCACGCAGTGACGCTATCACCCCTTTCTCAGCCTCCGTGAGACACCTAGCTCTAGTTGATCTAACTAGAACTAACTATTGGTTGGCTCTATGTGATGTGGCAAGTTCATACTACTACGGATGCTGGCTATACTACTAAGACACTAACACTCCAAGAAGTGAGTCGAAAACCATTTATAAATTGAGTTTATGACATGCATATGCAAATGTACCACTCATCACATACAACAAGTCATCAACACACAACGACAACGAGGATACATGTTGGATTATAGATTAGTTCCAACAAAACATTCTAGTATATACTAAGGTTTCCATCACACAACAAATAACAAGCAATGAAATGAACTTCAGCTCAACCACTCCTCGGTGTTAGAAACGCCTGCTTTGAACCAGAAGAGTTTGTCTTGGAAGGGCCAGCTACTGTCAATCTCGACACCAATGCAGGACTGATCATCCAGGCTGAAGCGGCCTATTTCATGACCCATATTGTGATAGCCATGGTAGGGAAGCATAGGAATGTCTGAGGTATAGATACAATTGCTTCTCATAAATGGTAGTAACATTGTGTCAACAACAGCTGGATCGCCTTTCACCATGATTGGATAGTTTTGTCCAAGGAAGAGCGGGTTTCCTCCAAGAGTATCAATACTAAACCAGGGAGAAGGTGTTGGTGCTAGCACAGTAGTATCCATCCCGAATACCCTGCAACGGATGTTGGATTAGGTCCGGAGAGTGCAACCATGGGAGACAACACCTGCTTCCTTAGTCACATCAGCGGTGCCCTCTATACAGACAAGAAGAGGTGATCCATCAAAATAAGTTGCCAGGCGCCACTGGGTATTATGGGTCCTCATGCTCGTGATCATCATTGTCGTCATCTCCCCCTTGGTTATAAAAATTTTCAAGTATAGGTTGTGGAATGTTCACAGGACCTTGGAAACACAAGAAGGTTAATTAGTAAAGGGAAACTAGCTAACCCTTATGCATGTGGATGAAACAATTATAATTACGGTGGAAGACAAACATACCGAAAGCATAAGGATTCCATGCAAAAATAGTGCCAAGAGTGGTCGGGAAACTCGTATTGAATTGCATCACAGTACTCATCCTTGTATAGAAACTGATTTTTGAGCAATATCCATCCAGTCGAACTATGAAGGAAGGCAACAAGCTTGTTGAAGATAGCAACAACTACATACTCCATTAAATCCCAAGAGTGGTCGGGAACTTGACAAATTGTGTCGGTGTTCTGGGAACGGGGGTCCCCAGACTTGCCTGCCTACGGCCTGCGGCGTGGCTCAAGTGGTGGCCCAATACGGCCCATCTTCATCAGCACAAGACTCAAGACCCTCGCGAGGGGCCAAGCCTCGCGGGGTGGACAACACACGACTTCCTCAGGAACGGCCTCGCCAGGCAGGCTCGCGAGGAGGCGGAGAGATCAAGGCAGGGTACCTCGCGAGGTGCTCGTGACGCAAGCCATGACGATCAAGACCAGGCGGGCGCCGGCCTACGCAGTGTCCTTGTTTCCCCTTTGGTGCAAAGGGGGCACAGGCGTGGAGTACCAAGGCATCAAGCAAAGGTTGCCATTTCAGTGCAACGAGACCAAGACCAGCGGAGCGGCAGGATGGAGGTCACCGTGGATCCCAAGACGGCGTCATCGCCAGTGCTTTTGGCAGCCGAAGACCAACTTTATTCAGGATAACTTGTACTAGATGTTCCCCATCAAAATGGCCGTTGTTGGCGCCCTTCCCGCTCAATATTTGGGAAGAGGACCAGGGCCTCTATAAATAGGACTTGCCACCACAGTGGAAAGGGAAGGATTCATCGAGTGCTCATTAGAGAGAGAGGCGACCAAACTCACCCAAGCAGTTCATCGCACAGCTCAAGAAGACCTCTCACGAGGTTGTTCTTCCCCTGTACTGTTCATTGTCAGCCCTTGAGGCAATCCACCACACCACACACTCGAGTAGAGTATTACACCACAATGGTGGCCCGAACCAGTATAAATCTTGTGTCCCTCGAGTTGTTCAGCGTTTTTAGCTTAGATATCACGAGGCGATCGGACGTAGATCAGTAGGGGAGAGATCTTCGTGCGCACCCTAGAGTTCGAACCTTAAGGGTCTGCCGAAAGCCAACATCCGACATTTGGTGCGCCAGGTAGGGGTGCGCCGGAGCTCTCCCTTCCGTCGACCCATTCTCCATCAGCACCACGCTATGCCCTCATGGCGGCCAACACACCGCCTTCTCCGGCTGTCGACGCCGGCACGGAAACCTGTGGGCTCCGAACCCTGGCCTCGCCTTGCGACAGGTGCGGTGGCCGAACAAGTTCAAGCCGGACATGCCGCCGCGCTACGACGGCACGGCCAACCCGCTGGCCTTCCTGCTAGGATATGAAGAAGCCGTCCTCAAGGTCGGAGGCGATGACAAGGTCATGGCGAACTGGCTGGCAATGGCCCTCACCGACGTCCCGCGCATGTGGCTGGTCCACCTGCCAGCGGCTTCTGTGGCCTCCTGGGAGGAGTTGCGCAACCTCTTCCTCGCCCATCATGCTGTGCCGGCACCCCCAGTCGTCGCAACCATCCTGGACGGATCGCAGGCACCACTTTCGAGCCGCCACGTTAAGTCGTTCGTCCGCCAGATCGTCGCCATCCTCAAGCGTCATGAAGCCCCCCCGGGCTGGGTGGCACCCAAGGCTGATTTGACCTTCAGCTCGGACGATCACCCCTCCAACACCGTGTGTTCTGGCGCACTCCCGATGCTATGCACCCCCACCATCTGCCAGGTGGCTGTCACCAGGACCCCCATCGACGATGGTGCCGGCCTCAACATGCTCTCGGTGCAGGCCTTCAGCCTCCTCCACGTGCCGCTGGAGCGGCTCCAGCCCAGCATGCACTTCTCGGGCGTTGGAGGCAGTTCCACCGGCTCACTGGGGTAGATCCGCCTCCCGGTGACCTTCGACACCCATGACAACTTCCGCACAGAGCTGGTCGACTTTGACATCGCCCCCATCGGCCTCCCGTACAACGCCATCCTCGGCTACCCAGCCTAGGCCCAGTTCATGGCAGCGACTCACCTGGCGTACAACCTCATGAAGATGCCCGGGATCAGTGGCGTCCTTACCGTGTTCGGAGACACAAGGGATGCACTGCAGGCGCTCAAGCTCGCTTTCAAGATGGCCGCGATGGCGCGGGCCACCAGCGCAGATACCCTCGAGCCCAAGGGGGCTGCGCCGGCCAAGAAGAAGCAGCTATTCACCCAAGACAAGGCGGAGACCAAGCAGGTACCGGTCGACGAGCATGGATCCTCTGGCGCCACCTTCACCATAGGCTCCAACCTCAATCCTGAGCACGAGGAGGCCTTGGTGAAGTTCCTGCGCACAAACAAGGAGATGTTTGCTTGGGAACCTGATCAGCTCGCAGGGGTCCCAAGGGATGTGATTGAGCATCGTCTCAACGTGTGCCCCAACGTGCGCCCTGTGAAGCAGAAGGCAAGGTGACAGTCCACTAAAAAGTAGGCCTTCATTGTCCAAGAAACCCGCAAGTTAGAGGCAGCAGGCGTCATTCGCGAGGTTCGCTATCCTGAGTGGCTGGCCAACCCTGTTGTTGTGCCAAAAAAAGGAGGAAAGGAATGCATGTGTGTCGACTTCACCAACCTCAACAAGGCCTGCCCAATGGATCCATTCCCGCTCCCTCACATCGACCAGATCGTCGATTCTACCGCCGAGTGTGACCTATTATGCTTCCTGGATGCCTTCTTGAGCTATCACCAGATCAAGATGGCGGTAGAAGATGTGGAGAAAACGGCCTTCCTGACCCCGTGTGGAGTATACTGCTATACCTGCATGCCATTCGGGTTGCGTAATGCAGGTGCGACCTTTCAGCAACTGATGCACATCGCCTTGGGCCGGCAGCTCGGGAGAAACGCCGAGGCCTACGTCGATGACATTGTGGTGAAGTCTCGGGAGGCGAAAACCCTGATACAGGACCTGGAAGAAACCTTCGCGAGCCTCCATGAAGTGGATCTGCAGCTCAACCCAGAGAAGTGCGTATTTGGAGTTCCCTCGGGCAAGATTTTGGGCTTCCTCGTATCCCACAGGGTCATCGAGGCTAACCCAGAGAAGGTCAAGGCAGTCGAAGACATGAGTCCGCCGAAGACCCTCAGAGAAATGCAGAAGCTCACTCGGCGAATAACCGCGTTGGGACGCTTCATCTCCAAGCTGGGAGAGCGAGCACTGCCATTTTTCAAGCTGATGAAGAAGAAGGGCCCGTTTGAATGGATGGAAGAGGCCGACAAGGCATTCCAAGATCTCAAGAAGTACCTTACCAGCCCTCCGGTGATGGTAGCTCCACGCCCTCGGGAGCCCTTGGTGCTCTACCTTGCAGCCACACCCTACTCCGCCAGCGCAGCCCTGGTGGCGGTTAGGGAGGAGCGCTGGGCCAAGGTCGCGCCAGCCGCAGCCCCGGCCGGGGCGGAGCAAAGCCAAGAAGGCCTCACGAAGACCACGACCACAACAGATGGGGATCAGCCTCAGCAGGGGGACGCACCCGGAGCGGGGGAGGCCTCGCTAGGCGACCAATCGCTGGGGGCCCCGTCATCTCAGGAGGCGCCTCATCCTTCGGAAGACGCAGGCTACGCCAGCACCCTCAACCTCGTCGAGCATCATGTATGCTTCGTCAGCACGGTGCTACGGAACGCAAGGGCGCGGTACCCCATGCCTCAAAAACTCCTCCTTGCACTGTTAGTGGCTTCACGCAAGTTGCGGCACTACTTTCAAGGCCATCCCATCAGGGTCGTCTCAGCATACCCGTTGGAAAGGGTACTCAGGAGACCCAACTCAGCTGGAAGAGTTGCTGAATGGAACATCGAGTTGCAAGTGATTCAGCATGACTAGAGTCATCAAGGGAGCCGCACTTGCAGATTTTGTGGCAGAATGGGCGGAGGCACCGGTGCTCAAAGCGGGCGAGGACCGGGCGCTTTCCCCGGGAAGTGAAGCACCGGACGGCTAGGTCAGGTACTTCGACGGGGCGTTCTCGCGACATGGCGTGGGGGCTGGCGCAGTGCTCATATCCCCCACTCAGGACAAACTCTGCTATGCTATGCAACTCTGCTTCCAGCATGGAGAGAAGGTATCCAAGAACATAGCAGAGTACAAGGGCCTGATAGCGGGCTTGAAAGCTGCAACCGCCTTGTGGGTAAAGTTCCTCATCATCAAGGGCGATTCACAACTCCTCGTCAATTTCTCCAACAAGGTGTACGAGCCGAAGGACAAACACATGGAAGCATATCTTGCGGAGGTCCGCAGGATGGAGAAACAATTTTGGGGGCTGGAGTTGCAACATGTGCCTCGCGGCACCAATCAAGAGGCTGATGACATCGCTAGGAGGGCGTCCAGGCGATTGCCTCAGGAGCCTGGCATCTTCGAAGAATGACTCTTCAAACCTTCAGCGACACCATCACTATCAAGAACAGCGCAGCCTCGGGAGGAGCTCCCTCAACCGCCTGCCTCAGGAGCCCCGGCCTGTGGCCTGACCATAGAAGCGCGCTTGCTCCTAGCGCTGGAGCCACAGGAGGGATGTTGGACCGCGGAATTCAAGGATTACTTGGTGCAGGGGATTCTGCCAGAAAAGGAGGAGGACATGGAGCGCGTTGCGCGGCAGGCCATGGCCTACTGCATCAAAGACAGGGAGCTCTACCGGAAGTGGCCGAATGACGTTACTCTACGTTGCATCTCCGGGGAGCAAGGGAAAGAGCTACTGGCAGACATTCATGGTGGATACTGCGGTCACCACTCGTCTTCGCGCACACTCGTCGGCAAGGCGTTTCGCAGGGGGTTCCATTGGCCAACAGCACTCAACGACGCAATCGAGCTGGTGAGGGCTTGCGAAGCCTGTCAATTCCATGCCAAGCAGATTCATCAGCCAGCTCAGGGCCTTCAGACCATTCCCCTCTCGTGGTCGTTCGCTGTTTGGGGACTGGACATCCTTGGCCCATTTCCTCGGGCGCCAAGGGGCTATCGCTACCTCTATGTCTCCATTGACAAGTTCACCAAGTGGGCAGAAGTTGAAGCTGTCCGCACCATCCCGGCTGGCTCAGCAGTCAAGTTCATCAGGGGCCTCGTGAGCCGGTTCGGGGTACCTAATTGCATCATCACCGACAACGGTTCGCAGCTCACCAGCAATCTCTTCAAAACATATTGTGCTAACCTTGGAACGCAGATATGCTATGCTTCGGTGGCACACCCTCGGAGCAACGGCCAAGCTGAACGCGCCAACGCAGAGGTCCTAAAAGGCCTCAAAACTCGGACCTTCAAGAAGAAGATAGAGGCATGCAGCAGGGGCTGGCACAACGAGCTTCAGTACGTACTATGGTCCATCCGCATTGTCGCTACCAGGTCGACCGGTGAAACCCCGTTCTTCCTCGTCTATGGTGCCGAGGCGGTCCTTCCTCACGAGGTCAAGCATCGCTCCGCGCGGGTCCTGGCATTCGACGAAGCACAGCAGGACGCCATGTGGAGGGTGGACCTCGTGCTGGGGGAGGAACGCCGTCGGGAGGCTGCGCTTCGGGCTGCGAGATACCAACAAGCACTGCGGCGGTACCACTGCCGCAACATCTGCCCCAGGACCCTCGAGGTAGGTGATCTCGTGCTTAGATGGGTGCTCTCCAGGGAGGGGCATCACAAGCTCTCGCCCATGTGGGAGGTCCCATTCATGGTTGTTCATGTCTCTAGGCCTGGCGCCGCACGCTTGGAGACCCAGGAAGGGGTGCCCATCCCGAACGCGTGGAACATAAAACATCTACGGAAGTTCTACCCCTGAAGAAAGGCCCAGCGTCTATAAAGAAGGCCCAGCACCTGTGAAGGTAGATGAACCAAGAAAGGTCCGGTGCCTGTGAAGAAGGCCAATGCCTGTGAAGCTCATCGCCCCGAGAAAGGCTCGGAGCCTGTGAAGAAGGCCAATGCCTTTGAAGCTCGCCGCCCGTGACACTCTCACGTAATAATGAGTTGGGGTTGTACATGCCCCGGAGTCTCCGGAGAGCCGCCCTCGGGCCTCGGGGGCTCCCGCCCACGCCCAGTGGCAGCACTTAGCTCCGCGCTGCTGAGAAGACGTTGAAGACTAGATTAGGTGCCGGACGCGGCCTTTTTATTTACTTTCTGCAGTTGTCTTGTTCGTCCCTATTTGGAGTTTTACTGGAGTTGCTTTCAGCATTGTTGTTATCCTTGACTTGTGACTCTCTGTCTTCGCCTACTTGACTCGTTTTCTCTCGCGCAAGTCTTGCGAGGGGGCTACACGGGCGCCCTCGCGAGTGTTTTCTGCCCCAGTCGTGTGACGCTTTCCTATCCAAGTCCACTATGGGAGCACCCCTCCCAGTCTGTGCCCCACGGGCATCGCGACACGAACACAGGACCTGAGTCGGTTGCCCTCGCAACCGAAACTGGAATTTACCTCTCATAACCAATCTGAGGGAGTCCTGGACTAGGGGGTGTCCGGACAGCCAGACTATCATCGTCCGCCGGACTCCAAGACTACGAAGATACAAGATTGAAGACTCCGTCCCGTGTCCGGATGGGACTTTCCTTGGCGTGGAAGGCAAGCTTGGCGATACGGATATGTAGATCTCCTACCATTGTAACCGACTCTGTGTAACCCTAGCCTCCTCCAGTGTCTATATAAACCGGAGGGCTTTAGTCCGTAGGACACAACATACATTACAACAATCATACCATAGGCTAGCTTTAGGGTTTAGCCTCCATGATCTCGTGGTAGATCGACTCTTGTACTACCCATATCATCAATATTAATCAAGCAGGACGTAGGGTTTTACCTCCATCGAGAGGGACCGAACCTGGGTAAAAACATCGTGTCCCTCGTCTCCTGTTACCATCCGCCTAGACGCACAGTTCGGGACCCCCTACCCGAGATCCGCCAGTTTTGACACCGACATTGGTGCTTTCATTGAGAGTTCCTCTGTGTCGTCATCGATAGGCTTGATGGCATCTTCAACCAAAATTGCTGTCCTGGGTGAGACTTTTCTCCCCGGACAGATCTTCGTATTCGGCGGCTTCGCACTGCGGGCTAATTTGCTTGGCCATCCCGAGCAGATCGAAAGCTACGCCCCTGGCCGTCAGGTCAGATTCGGAAGCCTAAACTTCACGGCCGATGTCCGCGGAGACTTGATCTTCGACGGACTCGAGCCACAACCGAGCGCACCGCACCGTTACGATGGGCATGATCTAGCTCTGCCGCCGAACAGTGCCTTGGTGGCCGCACATGAATCCGCTTCGGCCTTCAGTTCGGAGCCGATCGCCCAGATCGAGGATCGGTGGGTAGACGCCGCCTCAGGGGCTTCAACTTCCACGGCGATTGAGCCGAACATCGATCTTGTCCCCCGCGAAACTCGTGATTCCGACGTGCCGGACTCCTTGCCGGACTCTGAACCTCCCGCGCCCCTACCAATCGATTCGGATTGGGCACCGGTTATGGAATTCACCGCTGCGGACATCTTCCAACACTCTCCCTTTGGCGACATCCTAAATTCGCTAAAGAATCTCTCGTTATCGGGAGAGTCCTGGCCGGACTATGGCCAGGACGGTTGGGATACGGACGACGAAGAAATTCAGAGCCCACCCACCACCCACTTTGTAGCCACTGTCGACGATCTAACCGACATGCTAGACTACGACTCAGACGAAATCGACGCCATGGACGACGATGCCGGAGACGAACAGGAACCAGCGCCTACAGGGCACTGGAAGACCACCTCATCATACGACATATATATGGTGGACACCCCAAAAGACGGGGACGGCGAAGAAGCAGCGGAGGTAGACTCTTTAAAGAAGCAGCCCAAACGCCAGCGTCAGTGGCGCCGCTCTAAATCCCGCCACGGTAAGAATGGAGATTCCGGCACAGGAGATAATAATACCCTAGAGAGTGCCGAAGACAATCCCCTCCAGCAATATTCAGCGCAGGAGGATGTAGAAGCAAGCCCTCATGAGAGGGCGGCAGACGAAAAGGTTGAGGATCATAACCACATGCCTCCCTCCGAAGACGAAGCAAGCCTCAACGATGACGAATTCGCCGTACCTGAGGATCCCGTCGAACAAGAGCGTTTCAAACGCAGGCTCATCGCCACAGCAAATAGCCTAAAGAAAAAGCAGCAACAGCTTCAAGCTGATTAGGACCTGCTGGCCGATCGATGGACCGAGGTCCTCGCGGCCGAAGAATATAAACTCGAACGTCCCTCCAAAAGTTACCCAAGACGCAAGCTGCTCCCCCGATTAGAGGAGGAAGCATACGTACCTCAATCACCAGCGCACGATATGGCTGACCGACCAGCCCGTGGTCATGACAGAGAGGCATCCAGGCCCCCAGCCAAAACCGTACCCCGGCATCGCTCCAAAAGTACGAAGCCAAGAGGGAACGCGCCGGACTTGCGAGATGTACTGGAGGACAAAGCAAGGCAATCCAGATCCATTTACGGATCACGTGGGCGCCCCACGGCCCATGACGAATACCGTCACGCCGGATACAATAACCCCGGCCGGGCCGAACACAGCAGACATCACTCTCTCGAGCTGTGTCGTGATATTGCTCAATACAGAGGCGCCGCACACCCGCTATGCTTCACTGACAAAGTAATGGATCATCAAATCCCCGAAGGGTTTAAACCCGTAAACATCGAATCCTACGATGGCACAACAGACCCCGCGGTTTGGATCGAAGATTATCTTCTCCACATCCATATGGCCTGCAGCGACGATCTCCATGCCATCAAGTATCTCCCACTCAAGCTTAAAGGACCAGCTCGGCATTGGCTAAATAGCTTGCCCGCAGAATCAATTGGGTGTTGGGAAGACCTGGAAGCCGCATTCCTTGACAACTTCCAGGGCACGTATGTGCGACCACCAGACACCGATGACCTAAGCCACATTATTCAGCAGCCAGATGAATCGGCCAGACAATTCTGGACACGGTTCTTGACAAAGAAAAACCAAATCATTGACTGTCCGGATGCAGAGGCCCTTGCAGCCTTCAAACATAACATCCGGGACGAATGGCTAGCCCGGCACCTGGGGCAGGAAAAGCCGAAATCTATGGCAGCCCTCACATCATTAATGACCCGCTTCTGTGCGGGAGAGGACAGCTGGCTAGCCCGCAGCAACAATCTCCGTAAAAATTCTGGTAGTCCGAATATAAAGGACAACAACGGCAGGTCACATTGAAACAAAAACAAACGCCGCAGTAACGGCGACGATAAGGAGGATATGGCAGTCAACGCCGGATTCCGAGGCTCTAAACCCGGTCAGCGGAAGAAGCCATTCAAAAGAACCACTCCGAGTCCATCCAACTTGGACCGAATACTCGATCTCCTATGCCAGATACATGGCACCCCTGAAAAACCAGCCACTCACACTAATAGAGATTGTTGGGTGTTCAAGCAAGCAGGCAAGTTAATTGCCGAAAACAATGACAAGGGGCTAAACAGCGACGACGAGGAAGAGACCCGACCGCCGAACAATAGAGGACAGAAGAGTTTTCCCCCACAAGTGCGGACGCTGAACATGATTTACGCGACCCATATACCCAAGAGGGAGAGGAAACGCGCGCTAAGGGACGTCTATGCGATGAGCCAGTCGCCCCGAAGTTCAATCCACGGTCCTCCTGTCCGATCACTTTCGATCGAAGAGACCATCCGACCAGCATACGCCATGGCGGATTCGCCGCATTGGTTTTAGACCCAATCGTCGATGGATTTCACCTCACGAGAGTCCTGATGGACAGCGGTAGCAGCCTGAACCTGCTTTATTAGGATACAGTGCGCAAAATGGGCATAGACCCCTCAAGGATTAAACCTACAAAGACGACCTTTAAAGGTGTCATACCAGGTGTGGAAGCCAATTGCACAGGCTCTGTAACACTGGAAGTGGTCTTCGGATCCCCGGATAATTTCCGGAGCGAGGAGTTAATCTTCGACATAGTCCCTTTCCGTAGCGGCTATCACGCTTTGCTCGGACCGACCGCGTTTGCAAAATTTAACGCGGTGCCGCATTATGCATACCTCAAGCTCAAAATGCCAGGCCCTCGTGGAGTCATCACGGTCAACGGGAACACAGAATGCTCCCTCCGAACGGAGGAACATACAGTGGCTCTCGCGGCAGAAGTGCAGAGTAGCCTCTTAAGGCAATTCTCGAGTCCGGCCGTTAAACGGCCAGATACAGCCAAACGCGCCCGAAGCAATACCAACCAAGACCACCTGGCGCGATCAGAGCACGAGTAGCAATGCGGCCCCAACCCTCGCCCGCGCTTGATCGCAAGAATAACACTCCGCGTACATCATTACGCTTTGGAGATACCATGGGCACAGGGGAGGGGGCACGATCATAAACGAACCCAGAGTGCGGTTCGACCACACCGGGGGCTCGCAAGTGTGCCCCCCTTTTTCTTTTGTTATCTTTTCTTTTTCTTCTCTATGTATACAGGACTCCGTTAACCAGAGGCCCTGTCCGGCGATGAACCTGCCGAACTCATGATGCAACAGTCAGGGACGAAAGAAGGCTGCGACGAACACTCAGGTGGTCTCAATTACAAGCATTAAATTTGATTATATACACCAAGTCCGCAGCTCACCCCTGGAGGGGTACATGTTTATTTAGTCCAAATCCCTTGCTTACCGCATTATTTGTATCAGTCCGCTCTCATAGCAGACTTTCTTTCATAAATAATGCAGCACCCTTTTTGATTGCAATTGCATTACCTTTTATATATGTATATATATATATATATATATATATATATATATATATATATATATATATATATATATATGCTCATTATATGACATCTTGCGCCCGTATATTTTGGTACGGCCGAATACGCCAGGGGCTTCTATTCCCCAGACTATGGTGTGATAAAGTCCGAACACTTTCACAAGTGCGGCACCCCGAACTTATAGCATTATATGAATCGGCTCCGAATCATGTCTTGGGTCAATAGTTGGGTTTGCCCGGCTCCCACGTTTTGGTGCCTTACGTTCCGTTCTGTCGGCTAAGGTGGCACTGGGAGAACCACTGCGATTGCGCCCCGGTTGAGTCGGGCGAGCGCCTCAGTGGAGAAAGCTAAAACTGACCGGCATGATAAGGCGAGAGACTGGTCGCTGCTCGAGAGGTGTTTTTGGGTCCTTAAAGACTCACGCCTCTTCGAGCGAAGTTCCGGACAATGTCCGACGAAGGCGTGGATAGCGCGCCGGATTCGGTCTTCCGAATACTAGGGGCTTCACCGAAATTTAAAATTATAGAATTCTATGGCTAAGTGAGAGTGTTCAAGCACTATAAGTCTGGTTGCCTTGTTCGTTGTGTTGAGCGCCTCCCTAGATGGACCCAATAGTGGGAACAAGAGTGCTCAAGTTTATCCCGAACACCCCAGCACTCGTGGCTTGGGGGCTGAAGCCAACGACTTGCCATCTCTCAGATTTTTATAAACGGCCGCACAGAAGGTAATATTTTAAATTAAACAAGAGTTGCTTAACGTGCACATGAACAAAGTTCAGCGCACAGGATGATACATAATGAGTTTACTCAAAGATTACATTTCTGGGGCACTCATCCGCAATATCGCGGGCTCCCTTCAGGACAGTTTTATAATACATTTCGGGCGTGCGATACTCCTTGCCTGGTGGCGGTGGGTCCGTGAGAAGCTTCTCCGCATCCAACCTGCCCCAATGCACCTTTGTGCGGGCGAGGGCCCGGCGAGCACCTTCAATACAGGCGGAGCTCTTTATGACATCCACCCTGGGGCATGCATCCAGCAGCCGCCACACAAGGCCAAAGTAGCTCCCAGGCACGACATGTTCAGGCCATAGCCGGACTATGAGGCCCTTCATGGCCTCCTCAGCTACCTTGTGGAGTTCGACCAGCTGCTTTAGCTGGTCGCTTGGGGGCACCGGATGGCCGGCCTCAGCGTACTGAGACCAGAAGACCTTCTCCGTCGAGCTCCCCTCCTCGCCACGATAGAATGCGGCGGCATCAGACGCACTACGCGGCAGATCTGCAAACGCCCCTGGAGAGCTCCGAATGTGGGTAAGTGTCAGGTAGTTTACATTAACATGCCTGCTTTGCATGAAAAATGCCTTACCCGCCGCTATCTTCTTTATATCCTCAACCTCCTGAAGGGCCTTATGGGCCTCGGCCTTGGCGGACTTGGCACTTTCAAGAGCCGAGGCAAGCTCAGACTCTCGAGTCTTCGAGTCACGCTCCAAACTCTCATGTTTCTCCATGAGAGCCTAGAGCTCTTGCCGAACTTCCGCCACCCGTGCCTCCTGCTTTTCTCGCTCCGCCCGTTCCGCGGCCGCACTGCATTCAGCCATGGAAACAACCTCTTTCAGGGCTGCCACCTCGTTAGTGGCCCCTGCAATACCTGTATTATCCTTATTTACTTTATCGCAACCAAAACCCTTTTCTGTAAGGTAATTATTAAAAGTGGTGTTCCTCACCTTCTTTTTCCTCGAGCTGCCTCTTGGCATGGCCGAGCTCTTGCTCGGACCGCTCGAGATCCTTCTTCAGCACATCGACCTCCGCCGTTAGTGCGGCAGAGGTCAGCAGCGCAGCCTGCAAACCCATATTGACATATATTAAGCAACCCTGCGTATATCTTGTTAGATCCTCAGTCAGGCTTTTTCTTTCCGAACACCGAACTGAGCATCAGGGGCTACTGTCTATGCGGTATTACATTATATAACTTTAACTTCTTACCTCAAAGCCTGTTAAAAGGCTGTTGCAGGCTTCGGTCAGCCCGCTCTTAGCGAGCTGAACCTTCTGAATCACCGCACTAATGATAGTGCGGTGTTCTTCCTCGATGGAAGCGCCTTTAAGCGCCTCCAACAAGTTATCCGGCGCCTTCGGTTGGACGGAGGTCGCCGGTGTCACGGTCTTGCCCTTCCTTCGAAGGGGCCGCTGGCCGGACTCTGGAACCACTGCGGGTTCCGATGTAGAGTCCGGCACAAAGTCCGGGAGGCGACCTGACGGCGCCTCCGGAGCCTCCTCCTGATGGGTCCCTCTCTGGGATCCCACCTCGGCGTCTTTGCCACGGGGGGTAGTGGCCGTCGGAAGTGAATCCACATCCGATGGGGCCAATGACCCGCTTGATGAAGCGGGGAGATCATCATCGGCCGGACTACGGACAGAATGCGGCGTTAGAAGGACACTACGTGGCACGAAAAAATTATATATTAAGGATCCGGATACTCACGATCTCCCCGGACGCCTGGCCCTTGGAGGCCACTCATCCTCGCCAACGGAGGTGTTGGCGAAACTGTCCGGGGGGATAGTCCTCCCCCTCTTGGACCCTTCGGCCTCCCCTATTGGGGAAGCCTTCCTCTTCTTCTCTCCCTCCTCCGGGAGAGAGTCGTCCTCCTCCTTGTCTTCGGGGGAGGAGTCCGCCTCGTCGTCGGACACCTGATAGCGGGAACTCTTTCGAGTCCCCGCGGCCGCCTTCTTGGCCTTCTTCTCCGGCACCACATGCGGTGCCGGAACCAGCAGCCCTGCTAAACGGGCGTCCACTAGGTCTTCTGGCATGGGAGCCGGGCAGATAAGCTGCTCGGCCTTCTCCATCCATTCCTGTCAAAGGAAAAGGAAGGTTGAAACCCTCTTAGAATCAATTTGATTACTATAAAGTGTCCCGTAATGGGGTTGAATCACTCACCTCGTCGGTTGGATGCTGCGAGCTAAATCCGCGATCTTCTGTCGCGGATACGGGGGCTTCGACACCCTTAAACAGCACCCTCCAGGCGCCTTCGTATGTCGTATCGAAGAGCTCGCTCAGCGTCTGGTGCTATTCTGGATTAAACTCCCACAGATTGAATGCCCGTTCTTGGCATGGGAGAATCCGGCGGATGAGCATGACTTGGACCACGTCGACGAGCCTGAGCTTATTGCTCACCAGCTTCTGGATGCAGGCTCGGAGTCCCGTCACCTTGTTTGCATTGCCCCACAGCAAGCCCTTCTCTTTCCAGGAGGTGAGCTGCATCGGGATGCCAGATCTAAACTCGGGGGCCGCCGCCCATGCGGGCTTGCGCGGCTCGGTGATATAGAACCACCCCGATTGCCACCCCTTGACGGAGTCCACGAAGGTCCCTTTGAGCCAACGGACGTTGGGTAATTTACCCAACATGGCGCCTCCGCATTCCGCTTGCGTGCCCTTCACAACCTTCGGCTTGACGTTGAAGGTCTTGAGCCACAGGCCGAAGTGGGGCCGGATGCAGAGGAAGGACTCGCACACGACGATGAACGCCGAGATGTTGAGGATGAAGTTCGGCGCCAAATCGTGGAAATCCAGGCCGTAATAGAACATGAGCCCCCGGACGAATGGATGGAGCGGAAAGCCCAGTCCGCGGAGGAAGTGGGGAAGGAAGACGACCCTCTCATGAGGCCCAGGGGTAGGGATGAGCTGCCCCTCGTCGGGCAGCCGATGCACGATATTGCCGGAAAGGTATCTGGCGTTGCGCAGCTTGGTGATATGCTCCTCCTTGACGGTGGAGGCCAACCACTTGCCTCCCGCTCCGGACATATTCGGAGAAGGTCGAGGCAAGATGCGCGAGCTTGGGCGTTGGAGCTTGAGTGCGCGGAGATGGATAAGCAAAGGAGGAAGAAGGCGTAGGTGAGAAGGTAAATCCTTATCCCTTATATATAGGCGGACGAAACTGTGCGTCCCCCACTGGCCTGGTAAAACTCGCTTATCTCCCAAGCGCCACCATCAATGGCGCGGTTGGGTTACCCACGTCCGTATTGATGAGAATCCCGGAATAAGGGGAGCACGATCTCTGCTTCGACAAGACGTGCCAAGGGAACCGCTTCTAGACGTGCTGAGGTGGTACTAAGTAAAAAACGATTCAAACAGTGGCTTGGTAGCGGTGTGATGTCACGCCGCATAATACGTCAGCAGATTGGACTGGTGTACATTTTATTCTCTCTACGGTGGAATGTGGAATTTATTTTGCAGAGCTGGACACTATCCTGGTGTTCACGATCTTCTCTGGATTATTCAAGGAAGGAACCCACCTTGCAATGCCGAACATTATGCGCGCCGGACTTATCGTCATTGAAGCCTGGTTCAGGGGCTACTGAGGGAGTCCTGGACTAGGGGGTGTCCGGACAGCCGGACTATCATCGTCCGCCGGACTCCAAGACTATGAAGATACAAGATTGAAGACTCCGTCCCGTGTCCGGATGGGACTTTCCTTGGCGTGGAAGGCAATCTTGGCGATACGGATATGTAGATCTCCTACCATTGTAACCGACTCTGTGTAACCCTAGCCTCCTCCAGTGTCTATATAAACCGGAGGGCTTTAGTCCGTAGGACACAACATACATTACAACAATCATACCATAGGCTAGCTTTAGGGTTTAGCCTCCTTGATCTCGTGGTAGATCCACTCTTGTACTACCCATATCATCAATATTAATCAAGCAGGACGTACGGTTTTACCTCCATCGAGAGGGCCCGAACCTGGGTAAAAACATCGTGTCCCTCGTCTCCTGTTACCATCCGCCTAGACGCACAGTTCGGGACCCCCTACCCGAGATCCGCCGGTTTTGGCACCGACACAATCCTTGTAGGTCCCAAAGCACGCGATGAGGCCCTAGCCTCGAGGAACGAGGATTGCGGCAAGCTCCCCCCCCCCCCTGAGTTAAGTAACTCCTACACACGAGCACGCGGTGCCGAAACACAACACGGGAATGACGGAGATAGCATAATAATTAACGACAACAGCCCAGCACGCCCCTGCGGGGCCATACACTACTCTTTCTTTGCGCAGGAAAGGGGGGAAAACAAAATAAAGACGCGGCTCGCTCGGCACCGACTCATGGTGATGGCTCGTACTGCCTCCGGAGCTCAGTCGGACCCCTCCTCACGCTTCACCGGGGCATGATGGCGGGCTGACCCGCTACATCCCTCAAGGCGAGCGCGACGGCGCGGAGGCTGGTCGCGGCCACCACTGGAGGAGCTGCCATCCGAAGGGGAGCCGCCGAGGCTTGGCGAACTGCGAACCCCGTCGGCCACGCGTCCACCTTCATCTTCATCCCGACCGTCGCCGAGGCTGGGCATCTGGCCACCGTCATCGTCTTCGGGGCAGCACCCAACGCGGCGGCCGTCTTCTCCGAACACCCTCACGTAGAGGGTGGCGTCGCCATCAAACTTGAAATGCAGGGTGCACCGCTGGCTCAGGCCACGCGCGCGGGCAAACGTTTGCCAGCCGCGGGTCAGGGCCACATTCCTGGCGATGGAGATCTCCAGTGAAGCCCAAGAGGCCCTGCTGCAGCAACCATCCGCTTGAAGCCAGAGGCCGCCAGGAGCGCTGGCCGGAAGATCACTTGCAAAGAAGTGGGGGAGCTGGAGCCAGGTGCCGGTCGGGTCCGCTGACCACACGACAAACTCCGGCAGCACCTCTGCCAAGTGGAAGCGCGGCCTGGGAGGCCGCGCGACCACGATGCGCTTTCCCTCGGTCACCAGGCGCCCATCGTCGTGCAGGAGATCGCAGCCGCGACCGTGGGGAGCCACTACAGGAGACACAGGATGCTTGCGGGGACGACCCCGGCCGCGCTTAGGCGGGGGAGAGTTAGGCCCTTCCCGATGAGCCTTTCCCTTGTCCGCGACCGAGAACCTATTTGGTGGCGCCATTAGAGATGGCGAGTGGCTGGGATGGGGGTAAAGAAGGAAGCAAGGAGGAAGATATACAACGGAGGCTTGCGCTCTCCCGCCTTTATGGCCGAAGGAGGCCAACCATCGGCTCCACGAATGCAGGTAATCATGACCCGTTTCTACATGCAGGGACTTGTCAAGTCGAGTAGTTGCCAAGGCGGCGTGGGGAAGCGGAGACGCCCACGTCCAATCAATTGCCACGCGGCGCCCAAGGCCGCGGGCTGATGGGGCCCGCGACGCTCCGCACTTGCCCCTTCGCTTCTCCGCTAAGCCAAGTCCGAGCGGAGAGCTCCTCCTCAGCGCTCGTTGCGCCGCCTAGCGAAAGCAGCGCTCACGCGCACGCTCGGGTGGGCCGGCCCAACAGTGTGAGGTCGCGCCCCGCTCGCTCGCCTGTTTGTTCCTTCGATCACAGTGGTGCTCGATCAAACACTTTGTTCCGTCGTTGATCAGCTTAGTTGACCACATTGATCATCTCTTTAAAAAAAGTTCATCTCTTTAACAAAACTTCATCAATTTTTGGAAAAAGTTCATCGATTTCAGAAAAGTTGATCAATTTTAAAAAAGTTCATCAAATCTGAAAAAAGTTCACCGAATTTTAAAAAAGTTCATCTAGTTTGAGAAAAAGTTCATTGAATCTGAAAAAAGTTCACTGAATTTGAAAAAAGTTCATCGAATCTGAAAAAAGTTCACTGAATTTGAGAAAAAGTTCATCGATTAGAAAAAAAGTTTATCGGATTTGAAAAAAGTTCATTGAATTTGAAAAAAAGTTCATTCGGTTTTGAAAATGTTCTTTCAATTTGGAAATAGTACAATGGTTTGAAAAAGCTCATTAAATTAGCATTAAGAAAGAAAGAATAAAAAACGAATAAAAGCATTCCGAATAAAAAAGAAAAATGATAAAAGGAAAAAGCCAAAAGGAAAAATACGTCAGATGAAAAGCGGGAAGAAGTTTTTATTGATCATATAATGTGGACGTAGCACGGTGGTTGACGTAGCGAGTATTAACCCGGAGGTCCACAGTTCGAACCCTGGCTCGCACGCTATTTTTTGTTTTACAAGCAGAAAACAAGATAGAATGGGCCGGCCCAGCTACAAAAACAAGTGTACAGAGGGGTGTGCGCCCTGTACCAAATGCGCTATATTCGGCGCTTAAGGCGCCGAATAGGATTTGGCGTCCAAGCGCGCCTTGGGCCCAGGGGCTACTGTCGGTGTTTTGGGAACGGGGGTCCCCAGACTTGCCTGCCTGCGGTATGCGGCGTGGCTCAAGTGGTGGCCCAGTACGGCCCATCTTCATCAGCACAAGACTAAAGACCCTCGCGAGGGGCCAAGCCTCGCGGGTGTAACACCCACTATGCGGCTATATCTCCCACATGTCGAAGCACGACTTAGAGGCATAATCACATTGTGGTTTTGTCGCAAGAAGGGTCATCTTCACACAATCCCATGTAATGAACAAGACTGGGATAAAGAGTTGGCTTACAATCTCCACTTCACACAAGTACTTAAATAAATCATACATCATTCAGACTACACACATAGTCTGACTACGGACGAAGCCAAAAGAAAAGAAGATAACCCAACTGCTAGATCCCCGATCATCCCAACTGGGCTCCACTACTGATCAACATGAAACCAAAACATAGCAACGACCAAGATCTTCATTGATCTCCCATCTGAGCTCGGTTGCATCACCTGCACTTGTATCATCGGCACCTGCAACTGTTGTGATAGTGTCTTGTGAGTCACAAGGACTCAACAATCTCAAAACCCGCGAGATCACGACTATTTAAGCTTATGGGTAGGAAGCGGTAATGAGGTGGAATTGCAGCAAGCACTAAGCAAATATGGTGGCTAACATACGCAAATAAGAGCAATAAGAGAAGCAACGGAACGATCGAGAAGCTAGAAGTGATCAAGGGGTGATCCTGAAACTACTTGTGTTCAAACATAACACAAATCGTGTTCACTTCTCGACCCACTTGAAAAGAGACCATCACGGTTACACACGCGGTTGATGTGTTTTAATTAAGTCAAGTGTCATGTTCTCTACAACCGGATATTAACAAATTCCCATCTGCCACATAACCGCGGGCACGGCTCTCGAAAGTTTATACCCTGCAGGGTGTCCCAACTTATCCCATCACAAGCTGTCACGGTCAACGAATGATATTCCTTCTCCCAGGAAGACCCGATCAGTCTCGGAATCCCGGTTTACAAGACATTTTGACAATGGTAAAACAAGACCAGCAAGACCACCCGACTGTGCCGACAAATCCCGGTAGGAGCTGCACATATCTCGTTCTCAAGGCGCAACAGATGAGCAATCCGTACAACTAAAACCAGACCTCAAGTTTCCCTGAGGGGGCACTGCAAAGGGCTCTAGTTTGGACCAACACACAGAGGAGCACTGGCCCGACGGGTTAAAATAAAGATGACCCTTGAGTCTGCAAAACCCAAGAGAAAAAGGTTTAGGTGGCAAATGTTAAAACATATGTTGGGCCTTGCTGGAGGAGTTTTATTCAAAGCGAACTGTCAAGGGGGTCTCATAAATCACCCAACCGCGTAAGGAACGCAAAATCAAGGAACATAACACCGGTATGACGGAAACTAAGACGGCAAGAGTGGAACAGAACACCAAGCATAAGGCCGAGCCTTCCACCCTTTACCAAGTATATAGATGCATTAATTAAATAAGAGATATTGTGATATCCCAACATAATCCGGTCCAACATGGAGCAATCTTCAACTTCACCTGCAACTAACAACGCTATAAGAGGGGCTGAGCAAAGCGGCAACATAGCCAAGCAACAGTTTGCTAGGAAGGGTGAAAAACGTTAGAGGCTGGCATGTCAATTTGGAAGGCTTGGTAAACAAGTGATAGGTAGCGTAGCATAGCGATAGAACGAAGCAACTGGCAAGCAAAGATAGAAGTGATATCGAGGGTAATGGTCATCTTGCCTGAGATCTCGCAAGGAAGAAGAACGGTTCCATGAAGAAGACAAACGAACATAGTCGAACGAATCCTCACAACTCCGGGACGAAACCGAAGCTAACGAGAGAAGCAAACCGGAAAGAAGCAAACAACATGGTAAACACACAAGCATAAAAATGTCATGATGCACAAACAAGTATGATGCATGTCCGGTTTAATGAGGCATGGCATGGCAATATGCACAAACAACACTACAAGTTAAGTGGAGCTCAATATGCAACGAGTTGCATATTGACGAAACACCACATCAATTATTTAGTTCTCTCTCGGTTAAGATACTCAACAATTATTAAACGTTAATTAACATGGCAAGGGGTGAAGCATAATAAAAACCTACCTAGCTAGGCAATTTAAATGAGGCTGGAAACAACAAACAACAATTCCAGTAAATCCTCATGTCATTTAGCAATTTAATGCAAACACAATTTTAAACATTTTAATTGTTGTTATCATGATGCGGATGACATATGCAAGTTTTATGCAATTTTATGAAAATGTTGACATGGGCATGTTATGAAGCATTTGGTCACCATGGCAGAACGAAAGTGGTGCCACGGCAACGACAACGGAAATGGTGCCACGGCAACATTTCGATGATCCGACAACTCGTCAAGATGTCGTTGCAAAAGAAAGTGTGGATCTACAGAACATGCAAAAGAAGGTGGGGTGATCCCGGATACCGGGTTCCCACGTGTCGGTGGCATGGCAAAAGAGGGGCATCGCAAGCGTCAATTCGATCGTGGTGCAAACACGAGCATCTCATACAACACATGCATTCGGTCCACGGGTGATCATCTCGGGATTATACCTTTGAGGCGTGCATTTTTGGGTGGGACAAGTTTGTCAAAGGAAGTAGTGGTACACGGGCCATAGTGGAAGTAGTCATTCTCGCGACGGTAGTGGAAGTAGTGGTACACGGCGACGGTAGTGGAAGTATTGGTATTATCAGTCCTCGGCGACGGTAGTGGAAGTAGTGGTACACATTTTCTTAGCTGTCCGGGTCGTCGGTAGAGGTACTTGGTGTCCAGTGCGGTACTTGGCGAATCCAAGACGTAGAGGTACACTTGTTGAAGCGGAACTTGACGAAACCCATCTGGAGGTAGCCATCCGTGGTCGTACTCATGTTGACGTGCAACACGATGGTTTTGATGGATCGTAGACGAACTTGGCGGTTCATATGGTCTACCGTAGATGAACTTGCCGATAGTGATTCTTGTGCTCACGAAATGGCAAGGAGACATAGAATGCAGAGCCGGAGATGGCAGAATGGCAGCAGGCAGATAGAGCGCCGACGAGAGGATGCAGGCGAGGTGGCTGTCCATGGCAGCATCTGGTAGGGCTCGAGCTCGGCCTCGAGGCAAAAGGGAAGGAGAGTGCGCGCGGGGTCTGCTGGAACTACAGGTCACCGACGAGGAGGCTAGGGATGCAAATGACTGCGCGCAAGAAGAGCAGCGGTGGCAGGTCGCGGTAGAGACGAAGCAGAGGCTGGGCACTGGCCTTGGCGCGGGCTTCGGCAAGGGGAGCAGACGCCAAGGGCGAGCTGGGGCGCGAGGCATGGAGACCTAAGGGCGCGACTGCAGCGGAGGGAGGCGGCCATGGCGCGGCCGTGAGCGCATAGCTGGGGTCGCGGGCGAGCAGGAGAAGGAGAGATGGGGCGCAGAGTAGGTCCGTCCTGATCCGTTTCTCCGGCGAGGGCAGAACGGGGTCTGTTGCTGGAGGCGCGCGGATGTGGGAGCGAGGGGATCGAGTGCGATGCGGGTGTGGGTGGTGGCGGCGGAAGGGAACGAGGAGGGGGAATGGGGAGAGTGAGGGATCAAGCGGGCTAGGGTTAACAGAGCAGCGGTTGGGCTTTGAGAGGCAAATGGGCCGGTGCGGTGCGATTGGGCGGCTGGGCGTCTTCCTTCTCTTCTTTAACTCTTTAGCAGAAAAGAAATTAGAGGGAATAAAGATAAGGAGAGGGTTAGGGAAAGAATTTGAGCATGGGGGGTATTTTTCTCGGACTCATAAAAATGAGCTTGATCCCAGAAAAATAGAAAAAAGGAATGAATGAAAGATTTAAATTCAAACTCATTTGAATATCATTCCAATGGGTTTGAATTGGGACTAGGTTTGGTGTGGTCAAAAATGTTGAATTTAAGTTGGAGCTTCGATAAAAGAGATAAGAATTGTTGGCAAAGTTTGGTGACCAAACTGGAAGTAGAAAGGGCATGGGAATTTTGCAAGTGTGTTACAGTTAATTCCAAGTTAATGGAATATTTTATAGTAGCTCCCTAAATATTGGGAGGATATGTTATAAAGAGAAATCACCATGTGAATTCCCTCGATTTAAATGGATCGAAGATCCATGCAATTTATTTAGTTGAGGTTTTAAAAATTAAATAACATGCTGGCATGATGACATGATGCAATGCAAAATTGAATAGAGCAAGCACAAATAAAAAACACATGGAGGTCACAAAAAAATATGGAAGCCTTCTGGATCGTCGGTCTTGGGGCATCACAACACTCCTCCACGTACAAGAGATCTCGTCCCGAGATCTAGGATGGCGCCGTAGAGAAGCGGAAGAGAAAGAGGTAAGACAAAGTTGCTTCTTTGACAAACGAGTGAAACCAATGAACCTCGAGAGGTTGAAAACTTGAAAGAATAACACAATAGAGTTGAACGAAATTGAGAGCATTCCAGTAGAAAAGAGAAACAAGGAACACCATGTTAACGTTAGAGGCTGGCATGTCAATTTGGAAGGCTTGGTAAACAAGTGATAGGTAGCGCAGCATAGCGATAGAACGAAGCAACTGGCAAGCAAAGATAGAAGTGATATCGAGGGTAATGGTCATCTTTCCTGAGATACCGCAAGGAAGAAGAACGATTCCATGAAGAAGACAAACGAACATAGTCGAACGAATCCTCACAACTCCGGAACGAAACCGAAGCTAACGAGAGAAGCAAACCGGAAAGAAGCAAACAACATGGTAAACACACAAGCATAAAAATGTCATGATGCACAAACAAGTATGATGCATGTCCGGTTTAATGAGGCATGGCATGGCAATATGCACAAACAACACTACAAGTTAAGTGGAGCTCAATATGCAACGAGTTGCATATTGACGAAACGCCACATCAATTATTTAGTTCTCTCTTGGTTAAGATACTCAACAATTATTAAACGTTAATTAACATGGCAAGGGGTGAAGCATAATAAAAACCTACCTAGCTAGGCAATTTAAATGAGGCTGGAAACAACAAACAACAATTCCAGTAAATCCTCATGTCATTTAGCAATTTAATGCAAACACAATTTTAAACATTTTAATTGTTGTTATCATGATGCGATGACATATGCAAGTTTTATGCAATTTTATGAAAATGTTGACATGGGCATGTAATGAAGCATTTGGTCACCATGGCAGAACGAAGGTGGTGCCACGGCAACGACAACAGAAATGGTGCCATGGCAACATTTCGATGATCCGACAACTCGTCAAGATGTCGTTGCAAAATAAAGTGTGGATGTACAGAACATGCAAAAGAAGGTGGGGTGATCCCGGATACCGGGTTCCCACGTGTCGGTGGCATGGCAAAAGAGGGGCATCGCAAGCGACAATTCGATCATGGTGCAAACACGAGCATCTCATACAACACATGCATTCGGTCCACGCGTGATCATCTCGGGATTATACCTTTGAGGTGTGCATTTTTGGGTGGGACGAGTTCGTCAAAGGAAGTAGTCGTACATGGGCCATAGTGGAAGTAGTCATTCTCGCGACGGTAGTGGAAGTAGTGGTACACGGCGACGGTAGTGGAAGTAGTGGTATTATCGGTCCTCGGCGACGGTAGTAGAAGTAGTGGTACACATTTTCGTAGCTGCTCGGTAGAGGTACTTGGTGTCCAGTGCGGTACTTGGCGAATCCAAGACGTAGAGGTACACTTGTTGAAGCGGAACTTGACGAAACCCATCTGGAGGTAGCCATCCGTGGTCGTACTCATGTTGACGTGCAACACGATGGTTTTGATGGATCGTAGACGAACTTGGCGGTTCATATGGTCTACCGTAGATGAACTTGCCGATAGTGATTCTTGTGCTCACGAAACAGCAAGGAGACACAGAATGCAGAGCCGGAGATGGCAGAACGGCAGCAGGCAGATAGAGGGCCGACGAGAGGATGCAGGCGAGGTGGCTGTCCATGGCAGCATCGGGTAGGGCTGGAGCTCGGCCTCGAGGCAAAAGGGAAGGAGAGGGCGCGCGGGGCCTGCTGGAACTACAGGTCACCGATGAGGAGGCTAGGGATGCAGATGACTGCGCGCAAGAAGAGCAGCGGCAGCAAGGCGCGGTAGAGACGAAGCAGAGGCTGGGCACTGGCCTTGGCGTGGGCTTCGGCAAGGGGAGCAGACGCCAAGGGCGAGCTGGGGCGCGAGGCACGGAGACCTAAGGGCGCGACTGCAGCGGAGGGAGGCGGCCATGGTGCGCCGTAAGCGCATAGCTAGGGTCGCGGGCGAGGAGGAGAAGGAGAGATGGGGCGCAGAGTAGGTCCGTCCAGATCCGCTTCTTCGGCGAGGGTGGAAAGCGGGGTCTGTTGCTGGAGGCGCGCGGATGTGGGAGCGAGGGGATCGAGTGCGATGCGGGTGTGGGTGGTGGCGGCGGAAGGGAACGAGGAGGGGGAATGGGGAGAGTGAGGGATCAAGCGGGCTAGGGTTAACAGAGCAGCGGTTGGGCTTTGATAGGAAAATGGGCCGGTGCGGTGCGATTGGGCGGCTGGGCGTCTTCCTTCTCTTCTTTAACTCTTTAGCAGAAAAGAAATTAGAGGGAATAAAAAGAAGGAGAGGGTTAGGGAAAGAATTTGAGCATGGGGGGTATTTTTCTCGGACTCATAAAAATGAGCTTGATCCCAGAAAAATAGAAAAAAGGAACGAATGAAAGATTTAAATTCAAACTCATTTGAATATCATTCCAATGGGTTTGAATTGGGACTAGGTTTGGTGTGGTCAAAAATGTTGAATTTAAGTTGGAGCTTCGATAAAAGAGATAAGAATTGTTGGCAAAGTTTGGTGACCAAACTGGAAGTAGAAAGGGCATGGGAATTTTGCAAGTGTGTTACAGTTAATTCCAAGCTAATGGAATATTTTATAGTAGCTCCCTAAATATTGGGAGGATATGTTATAAAGATAAATCACCATGTGAATTCCATCGATTTAAATGGATCGAAGATCCATGCAATTTATTTAGTTGAGGTTTTAAAAATTAAATGACATGCTGGCATGATGACATGATGCAATGCAAAAATGAATAGAGCAAGCACAAATAAAAAACACATGGAGGTCACAAAAAATATGAAAGCCTTCTGGATCGTCGGTCTTGGGGCATCACAACACTCCTCCACTTACAAGAGATCTCGTCCCGAGATCTAGGATGGCGCCGTAGAGAAGCGGAAGAGAAAGAGGTAAGACAAAGTTGCTTCTTTGACAAACGAGTGAAACCAATGAACCTCGAGAGGTTGAAAACTTGAAAGAATAACATAATAGAGTTGAACGAAATTGAGAGCATTCCAGTAGAAAAGAGAAACAAGGAACACCATGTTAACGTTGGAGGTTGCAAAGCTGTGAATGACGAGCACAATGAACAAGAAGGAATTGAAACCACTCTGGTTGAAACGAGATAAGGATGAATAAGAATGATATAATTTTGGCAGCACTCCGATTGTAAATGGAAGGAATTGAACATGAACTTCAGAAGATGGGATGATACTTGATGAAATCAACAACACACTGCCTCCGGAACTATTGAAAGAACGACACAAAGGGTAAGAAGGATTTCAGACAGCAATCCGGTTGAAAAGAGAGGCAAAACTTGATAAGATGAAAAGAACTTGAAAAAAGGACATGACACTCCGGTTAAATGGGTAAGCACAAAAAGGACACGATCCTCACAATTCGAGATGATAGAGTGAAAGGAGCAACATCACAATGCCTCCGGAAGAAAGAATAGAAGATAGATCATTAGAATAACAGAATGGAGAAGAAAATGCCAACTTCTGCCACAAATGAGCTTGGAAAGCACCCTTCCAAGAAGTTAGCACGGAGTTGTTGGAAAACCAACAACAAAAGCACAAGCTTCTTGTGGGCTTATGGAAACCTTCTCAAAATTGAGGCAAAATTCCGCCACTACGGAAACAAATAATATAATTGATAACACCAACAAGATGAAAAACTTCTTCCACCAAGATGATAAAGAGATAACTTGGACCATTGATAATCACCACAATAGCAACATTCCTTAGGGAAGGCTTTAGGTGAAATATGACACAAGATAACTCCGGCGAGGGCGGAACGCGGGGTCTGTTGCTGGAGGCGCGCGGATGTGGGATCGAGGGGATCGAGTGCTATGCGGGTGTGGGTGGTGGCGGCGGAATTGAACGAGGAGGGGGAATGAGGAGAGCGAGGGATCAAGTGGGCTAGGGTTAACAGAGCAGCGGTTGAGCTTTGAGAGGCAAATGGGCCGGTGCGGTGCGATTAGGCTGTTGGGCTTCTTTCTTCTCTTCTTTAACTCTTTAGCAGAAAATAAATTAGAGGGAAGAAAAGGAAGGAGAGTGTTAGGGAAAGAATTTGAGCATGGGGGGTATTTTTCTCGCACTCATAAAAATGAGCTTGATCCCAGAAAAATAGAAAAAAGGCACGGATGCAAGATTTAAATTCAAACTCATTTGAATATCATTCCAATGGGTTTGAATTGGGACTAGGTTTGGTGTGGTCAAAAATGTTGAATTTAAGGAGGAGCCTCGATAAACGAGATAAGAATTGTTGGAAAAGTTTGGTGACCAAACTGGAAGTAGAAAGGGCATGGGAATTTTGCAAGTGTGTTACGGTTAATTCCAAGCTAATGAAATATTTTATAGTAACTCCCTAAATATTGGGAGGATATGTTATAAAGATAAATCACCATGTGAGTTGCCTCAATTTAAATGGGTCGAAGATCCATGCAATTTATTTAGTTGAGGTTTTAAAAATTAAATGACATGCTGGCATGATGACATGATGCAATGCAAAAATGAATAGAGCAAGCACAAATAAAAAACACACGGAGGTCACAAAAAAATATGGAAGTCTTCTGGATCGTCCGTGTTGGGGCGTCACAGCGGACGATGCACGACTTCCTCAGGAACGGCCTCACCAGGCAGGCTCGTGAAGAGACGGAGAGATCAAGGCAGGGTACCTCGCGAGGTGCTCGTGAGGCAAGCCATGACGATCAAGACCAGGCGGGCGCCGGCCTGTGCAGTGTCCTTGTTTCCCCTTTGGTGCAAAGGGGGCAAGCGCAGGCGTGGAGTACCGAGGCATCAATCAAAGGTTGCCATTTCGTTGCAACGAGACCAAGACCAGCGGAGCGGCAGGATGGAGGTCACCATGGAGCCCAAGACGGCGTCATCGCCAGTGCTTTTGGCAGCCGAAGACCAACTTTAGTAAGGATAACTTGTACTAGATGTTCCCCTTCAAAATGGCCGTTGTTGGCGCCCTTCCCACTCAATATTTGGGAAGAGGACTGTCGGGGGTTGGGTGCGACATATGCCAAAGGATGGCTTATCATGGTGGGGGCGAGTAGAACATCGCCGGTGCCTGGAAACGGGATGAGGCGAAGACATGCACGCCGGCGGATCTTACCCAGCTTCAGGTCTCTCCGAGGAGATAACACCCCTACTGCTGCTCTGCGGGGTCTCGGCATGATCACTAAGGCAAAGTGAGTACAAGGGTGCTCCTAGAGCTGTTTCTGGAGGAAGGAGAAGACAAGGCTAGTCCTCTCCCTCCTTTGGGTTCTGTCTAATGCTACTGGATGCGAACCCTTTGCATGGGTGCCCTGGGGGGTTTATATAGGCCTACCCCCCAGGGTTACAATGGTAAATCTGGCTGGGCGCGGGTCCCAGCCGTATGTCTCTCAAGTGTCGTCTTCTCCGCCGACTCCTCGGGCCCGCCGACTGGTGGGTCCCGCCGACTGGCCTGGTACGAGGGCGTCAGCCCGTGTCCGCCGCGGGCGGGTCTTGCCAGCTGCGGATTACTGTAGCCGTGCTTCTAATGACGCGGGCTTGGTCGTGGGGTCATGGCGATAGTGCCGCCGCCTGACGGGCGATCACTGTTGCCATTCCCCTGTCGCATCTGGTTAATGGCGTGCGGGGCCCGTGGGAGGGGCCGGCCGACTCCAGGGAGCCGACTCCCAACGGGTCCGACTCTCGGCGCTCCCGCCATCTTCAATACTCTCGCTGACTGGTAGGCCCCGCCGTCTCCGGGCCGTACAGACAGGAGGTCGTGGGTACAAGGCCCTGCCCCAAATGCTGATGTCAGGGCTGGCATGGCAACAGTGCCGCGCCAGGCAGAGATCTCCTGCGAGTACGGTGCACTGAGGCCATGCTTGCCTTTAATCACTGGTTGGTCGGGAGTCGCGGGTCGACTCCCCGTAGTCGGCTTCTTTGGAGTCGCCTCTGGAACTCGGCTTGGATGAGAGTCGCCTCTGGGACTCGGCTTGGATGAGAGTCGCCTCTGGGACTCCGC
The DNA here is from genome assembly GCF_002162155.2 of Triticum dicoccoides. Lineage (NCBI taxonomy): Eukaryota > Viridiplantae > Streptophyta > Magnoliopsida > Poales > Poaceae > Triticum > Triticum dicoccoides. The sequence continues at coordinate 580,310,908 of NC_041385.1, forward strand.
TTGGATGAGAGTCCCCTCTGGGACTCGACTTGTCTTAGGTTTCTTGAGGGGCGCAGTCTGCCCCGATGTCTTGAAAGGTTCTGGGACTCGGGTTAGCCTACCCGTGGCCCATTACTCCGACAGTAGTCCCCAAAGCTGGTGAGGCTCCGAGGTTGATTCGTCGTGTGCCTCAGCAGTTTCATTCTTGAAATGAGGGAAAGCAAGCTTTCATGGCCGCCTTCCTCCAAGCCGATTGAATGGAGTCGGATTCTTTGGAGCCATCACGCTCACGCCGACTGGCTGGAGTCGGATTTGCCGAGGGCCGTCTTGCTCCTTGAGGTGTTTCAAATGTCACGGCGGGAACCAGGCGACGTGCCTGATACGCTTCCCACGGTCGCCCACCGCGGCCCCCTCGCGCGGGGCCACGTGGTAGGGGCAGTCTGCCTGCCCACGCGCGTGACGGGACAGGCCGTCAGGTGGGGCCCGCCACTACCGTGCCTCGGCACGCGAACGGATCCGCTGCGGCCGGGCGGGCGGTTGGGCTCCCCACGTTGTTACTGCGCGCAGTAACTTCGTGGGTTTACTCGTGGGGGCGTGGGGGCTCGCGCGCAGTTAATCCCCACGCCGCCTCATCGACTTCTCCGCCTTCGAGGCTATAAATAGGCGGGGGAAGCGGGACGGCGAAGCGCGCGCTCGTTCTTTCCTGCTTCCCCTGCTTCCCCCTTCCTCTCCTTCTTCCTGCCTACGCCGCGCCACGCCGCGCCATTCCGCATCGATGAGCTCTTCCTCCGCTGCGGCCTCCACTGTCCGCTCCGGCGCGTGGGATGGTTCCCAGGTGGATGACGACGCCATTGAGCACCTCCGCAGGACGCGCCGGCTTCCCGGTGCACACCTGGTGCGAGCCCGTGCCGCACCGGAGGGGGAGATAATGCCAGCGCCGGAGGAGGGCGAGCGGGTTATATTCCGCTTGCACCTCATGCGCGGCATGGGCCTGCCGGCGAGCGGCTTCCTCCGCTCGTTCTTGGAATTCAACAGACTCCAGCCGCACCACCTCACCCCGAACACAGTGGTGCTGCTGGCCGCCTTCGCCACCCTGTGCGAGGGTTTTCTCGGTGTTCTCCCCACCTTCGAGCTGTGGGGAGAGTTCTTCCAGTCGAAGCTCGGCACGCACGTCGCCGGCATACCGGCCCAGTGCGGCGCCTTCATCGCCATGCGTAGGTCGACCGCCGACAACCCCTTCCCCTCCATCGCGCTGATCAAGTCGGTGAAGATGTGGCAACGTTCGTACTTATACGTGAAGAACATTGCCACAGAAGACGACTGGGTCAACCTGCCGCATTATGAAGCCGGCGCGCCGGCTGGGAGGCTTCCCAGCTGGTCGAATCGGGCCAAGACGCTGTCTCCTGCCGGCACCGCCGCCGTCACCCGACTCCGAGTGCTGACGCAGTCGGAGGGCCTGGTTGGGGCCAACTTGCTGGCCACCTTTGTGGCGCGCCGAGTCGTCCCACTCCAAGGCCGACCTTATCTGATCTGTCAGATGAGAGACCGCTGAGATCCGAGCCGGATGAGCACCTGGGAGATGCCCCATACGGAGGTGGCGAACATGGTGAACCACATCACGAACTGCGAGCTCGCGGAAGACTGGCAGTTCGGCAAGGAGCCGTATTCACGTGCCAACCCCCCGCCTGTGGTAAGTCAAATATTTTGCTTCTCTTTTTCTTCATAGCCGAATCCGACTTCTGATCCTCTCGGCTCTCTGAGTCAGAACTCCCTCATCCAGCCTGCAGCCGGCGCCACCGGGCAGCCCCGCGAGTTCGCTCCAGACCGTGCGGAGAGCGACGTCGACAACCCCGACTTGGGGGCGACGGCGATGGAAGCCGACGCCGAAGGCGGGGGAGGAGGGGCGGAAGGTGGACTCCGACCCTCGGCAACCTTCGCCGACTGGCCGGAGGATGAGGGCGATGGCGAAGTCGTCCCGCGCCGCCAACCGAAAGCCAGCCATGCCGGCGCGAGCTCCTCCGTTCAAGTCGGCGCGAAGAAGCGCCGGGCCGTGCTGAGTTCGCTCGGCGGTCGGCCAAAAAAGTTCAAGGGGGCGGCCGCCGCGACCAAGCGGGAGAAGGCGATCGCGAAGGCCAACCGCTTCCGCAAGGAAGTGAAGAAGCCGCCGCTGGTCTCTGCGTAAGTGTTGTTTGTCGTTTGTTCTTGTTTCTTTGGACGGATCTGTTCTGAGTCTTTTTCATTCTTCTTTCTGTTTCAGGGCCCCTATTTCTCTTGAGTGGGTCTCCATCCCCTCTGTCATGGGGTCGGCCGAGACGTCCGCCAACACTCGGCGGATTGACCCCACTGCCGACCTCCGGGAGGCGATGGAGCACAACGCGCGGGAGAAGCGCGACGAGGAAGAGGCCGACCGTCTGGAGAAGGCGGAGGCCGATAAGGCGGCGGCCTCCGCACAGAAGAAGCTGACGGAGGTCGAAGCCGCCGCCGCGGCCAAACATCGGGTCGAGGAGGCCGCACACCCCCAGTCGGCGTTGCTTGTCGTCCCGCTGAGCTCTGCGCCGCCGCCCCCGGAGTTGACGGGGCAGACTGGAGAGGTCGGCGGGGAGCACTCCATCGTTGAGAGGGACAGAGGTGAGGCCTTTGCGTTGGGCACGGCCTCGCCGCCACCGCTGCCTCCGTCGCATGGCAAGCAGCCGGCGGGCCCTCCAGTGCCACCGGCTGAGGACGAGGCGGTGGTGAGGCTGCTTCTATAAGGCGCCTCACCGGCGCGCCGCCGTCTTGCGAAGGCGGTCTCGACGCCGCGCCCCTTGGAAGCCGGTGCCGCCAGCTCGGCCATTCCAGATGCTGAGGCATCAAGTGCTGCGCCTACTAGATGGGTGCGAGGAGGCGGCGACGGTCCAGTGAACCAGGCGCTCACGGATGTGTAGGCGAAGCTGCGGGCTGAAGGAGAAGCCATCCAGGGCTGCACCAGGGCGCATCTGGCGTCACGGGCGTCTATCCGAGTACGTTTTCTTTTTGACTTTGCCTTTTCTCATTCTTCTCTGTGGGGGAACGCCAGCGCACCCACTGGGTGTAGTCCCCGAGTTTCGGGCCGGCTGCTGCGCAGGCGGCCCGGAACTCTATCTGGCGAGTTCCTCATTTTTGTCTTTGTCTGGTTTTTTATCGCAGGAATACCACAACCTCCGCGCCACTGCCTACAACCGTGACGTTGAGCGGCTGGAGAAGCGGACTGCCGACTTGTCGGAGAGCCGGAGTAAGTTCTTCTCCTTTTCCGCGGGGGCGCGCTGGCGCACCCGCGGGCTGTAGTCCCCGAGATTCGGGGCGACTGCTGAGCAGTCGGGCCGGATCTTCCTGGCGACCTTTGCTGCTGACGACTTAACGACTTTTCTCTTTGTTTTTCATAGGCCAATGCGGCTCTCCAGGAACAGTTGGGAGAAGTCAGCATGGCCCTTCGTGCCAAGGAGGAGGAGTGCGGCAAGCTCGCCAAAGAGCGCGACCTGCTGGCCGAGCAGTTGGCAGAGCAGAAGGAGATGCTGAAGGCGGCCCGAAACGAGGCGGGGAAGAAAGAGGCCGCTATCTTGGCCAAGTTCGAGATGGAGAGCTCCTCCTGGACCGATAGGGAGGCGATGCTGACTTCCAGCTTCCACGAGATTGAGGACATTGTCGATGGTGAGTTTTCTCTCTCTTTTTTCCTTGAGCTGCCGACTGTAAGTCAGGCTGACTGTTGATTTTCTCTCTGCCTCTTTCTGTTTTGGGTAGATTTCTTCCCTGGCCACTCGCAAGCGGTCAATCGAGCCATCGAGGCTGATCGCGAGGCGCGGATGGCGAATGGCGAGGAGATCGCCGCCAACGCCCCCCTGACCGTCGACGAGAAGCTGCTGAGCATCGAGACCCGTCTGCGGCTGGCTCATCAGCTGCTGCGCCCGCTTCAACGTGCCGGGGCCCAGGCGATCTTCGCCCTGTGGCCAGCCATGCCGGCTCTACGCACCGCCAGTCGAACTGCCGACTAGCTGGAGGTCGCGGCCGGTCGTCTTGAGGCTTGGAAGGGTTCCTCAGCCCGGGCTGGAGCGCGCCGGGCCTTGGAATTAGTCAAGGCTTGGTATCCAGGGCTGGACATGGACCGGCTGGCTGCGTTCCAGTCAGAGGCCCAGGCGGAACTGGCGGCTGTGGAAGGCGCCCTTATCGAGCGCGCGGCGGCGATCGCCGACTACACCGACACCAGCGTCTTCGTTCCCGAGCGGGCCGCGAACGGTGAGGAGGTGCCTCTGGAGTGGTTCGGGATGAACCCCGACAACGACGAGGACTCGGTGGAGGTGATTGGCTCCAGCACCAAAGAGGAAGACGAGGCGGGGGACAAAGACGAGACGGAGGCGCCAGAGGACAGGGCGGACGATCAGCCTCAGCTCGATCGTGCCTCCAACAACGAGCCGCGTCTAACTGGGCCGGCTGCCGCCGGAGGTGATCAAGCCGAGACTGCCCAGCCGGTCGCCCCTGCGCCTGACACCATCGTCTTCGCCGACCCGCCGAACACGTCTGCTGCTCCTTAGGCTGCCGTCTTGTCCTTTCTTTATCTGTTTTCATAGTCTTTGAAGAACTTGTTAATTTGCACAATTCCACCCGCGGGGTGTATTTTGAACTCGACCAGAGGCCTTTGCTTATGTAAATATCTATCTGCCTTCTATCTTTCCTTGCTTATTGCTCTTTTTGGCCTTTTCCTTTGCCGCCTTCCCATAGACACTTCTTTGCCAGTTGGACAGCTGCTCCGCGGACTGCCGCCAATCAAATGCTTGGTTGTCTTAGGAAGGCAAGTACTTTGCCTTTTAGAGTTTTTTTAACAAATGGGATAGAAGGCGGTGAGCTGACTACTTGAGAGTCGGCTCTGCAGAGAGAGGCTGGGAGCCGGCTTGGGCTATGCATACGCTTTAGGTCCTTAGCCATTTTTTCGTGTGTGCGCTCGTTCTTGCTTGTTCTCCGCCTACGAACAGTCGCTCTGCGAGCTGCGGCTTTCGACAGGAGACGGCTTGAGCGCAACACACTACTTGTCCGACTGTAGGAAGCATTTCATAGCGCAAGACGGCAAGTCCCCGGGCTGACTAGTCGAACCCGGTGCCAAGCGACATGACAAAAGAGTAGCATACTCGGAGGCATAATTCTTATCACACAGATAATAAAAAGGGCAGTCCCCGAGCTCGTCTCGGGGGCCCAAAGTCTTGGTACTTTAACACAAAGGATAGCATGGTACATACTGCATTAACTGTAAAATCTTCGGAGAAGATTTGCGTTCCATGGCCGTTGTGACTCCTTGCCGGAGTCATCCCTCTTGCGCGCTCGAGGCTTCTGAGCGTCGATTAGGTAGTAGGAGCCGTTGCCCAGCACTTTGCTGATGATGAAGGGGCCTTCCCAAGGCGCCGACAACTTGTGCTGGCCGGCTGTTCGCTGAATCAGCCGGAGCACAAGGTCGCCCTCTTGAAATGATCTCGGCCTGACCTTTCGGTTGTAGTATCAGCGCAGACTCTGCTGGTAGATGCCGGACCGGCTGAGTGCCAACAGCCGGCCCTCTTCGAGCAGGTCGACGCCATCTTGACGTGCTTCTTCAGCTTCCTCTTCGGTGTACATGGTGACTCGTGGAGAGTCGAACTCTATGTCCGTCGGGATGACGGCTTCGGCACCATAGACGAGGAAGAAAGGCGTGAAGCCAGTTGACTTGTTTGGAGTCGTACGCAGACTCCAGAGGACGGCTGGCAGCTCCTCAAGCCAACAGCCGGCCAAACGTTCGAGTGGTTCGACCAGTCGAGGCTTGATGCCGGACAGGATGAGGCCGTTTGCTCGCTCCGCCTGGCCATTTGACTGCGGATGGGCAACGGACGCTAAGTCCAATCGGATGCCCTGTGTCATGCAGAAACGAGCCAAGGCGCCTTTGGTGAAATTTGTGCCGTTGTCGGTGATGATGATGTGCAGTATGCCGTACCGCACCGTGATGTCGGCGATGAAAGTCACTGTAGTCGGACCGTTCAACTTCTTGATGGGCTTTGCTTCTATCCACTTGGTGAACTTGTCCACTGCGACAAGAAGATGAGTTAGGCCGCCTCAGGCCTTCTTGAATGGTCCCACCATGTCCAGGCCCCAAACTGCAAAGGGCCAGGTGATGGGGATTGTCTTCAGCGCGGAAGCTGGCTGAAGTGGCTTGGAGCGGAACTTCTGGCACCCTTTGCATTTTTTGACTAACTCTTTAGCCTCTTCCAGGGCAGTCAGCCAGAAGAAACCGTGCCGAAAGGCTTTGGCGACGAGTGCTCTTGAGGCTGCATGGTGGCCGCACTCGCCCTGATGAATGTCTTTGAGAATTGCTTGGCCTTGTTCTGGCTCTACGCAGCACTGGTAGACACCAGTGACACTGCGCCTGACTAGCTCTCTGTTGATTATGGTGTATGCTGCCGCTCGGCATTGTACTTGCCGAGCCAAGATCTCATCAGTTGGCAGCTCTCTGTTTACTAGAAACTTGAGGATGGGCTGCGCCCATGATGGTGCTGCTATTTCTTCAACCGCCACCGCAGCGACTTGGACAAGGGTGGCTGTGCTAGGAGGCGGCGGGCTGGCGTCTGCGGCCTCTTGCTGTATTGGCGAAGTCCCCGGGCAGACTGGCACAGTCCCCGGGCCGAGTTCTGAAGTCCCCGGGCCGAGTTCTGAAGTCCCCGGTCTGGCTTCGACTGTAATTTTCTTGGGGCCGTCTGCTGGGGCTCTTGAGTCGGATCCGACTTCTTCGGGAGGAGCCGGCACAAAGATAGAGTCTGATTCTGGTGAAGGCTTGATAGACGGCTTAAGGAGGCGCTGAAGAGTGACGCCGGACGGTATTGCTTGGCGGGTGGAGCCGATTCGTGCCAAGGCGTCTGCTAGATCGTTGTCATTTCTTAGCACTTGAAGGAACTCACACCCCTCGAAGTATCCGCTGAGTTGCTACACCTGGAAACGGTAGCTCGCCATGTTTGCATCTTTGGCATCCCAGTCGCCGTATGACTGCTGGACCACCAAATCGGAGTCGCCATAGCACAGGATCCGGCGAATGCCGAGTTCTTTGGCAAGCCGGAGTCCGTGAATGAGCGCCTCATATTCGGCGACATTGTTGGAGGCGGCGAAGTGAATCTGCAGCACGTACTTGAGCTTGTCGCCTTTGGGGGAGGTGAGGACGACGCCAGCTCCTAGGCCGGTGTGTATCTTGGAGCCGTCGAAATGCATCCCCCAATGGGTGGAGTTGGGCGCTGGCGGCAGGTACTGGGTCTCGGCCCAGTCGACGAGGAAGTCGGCCAGTGCTTGCGACTTGATGGCGGTGCGTGGCTGGTAGTAGATGGTGTAAGGAGCCAGATCTATGGCCCATTTGGCTACTCGGCCAGAGGCGTCTCGGCTTCCAATGATCTCGGCCAGCGGAGCCGTGCAAACTACAGTGATTGGATGCTCTTGAAAGTAAGGCTTCAGCTTCTTGGCGGCGAAATGCACACCGTAGCACATCTTCTGGTAGTGGGGGTAGTTCTGCTTGGAGGTCGACAGTACCTCCCTCAGGTAATATACCGGTCTCTGGACGGGGAGCGCCTTGCCTTCTTCTTTGGGTTCGACTACGATGATTGTGCTAACTACTCGGCTGGTGGCGGCGATGTACAGGAGCATGGACTCTTTAGGAGTCGGAGCCGCCAACACAGGGGGAGTAGTCAACATCTTCTTCAGATGGAGAAATGCTTCATCTGCCTTGTGATTCCACTCGAAAAAGGTGGTCTTCTTCATCAATTGATACAAAGGGAGAGCCTTCTCGCCCAGCCGACTGATGAATCAGCTGATGGACGCCAAGCAGCCAGTGAACTTCTGCACATCTAACAGTCGGCTGGGTACTTCCATTCCCTCGATGGCCTTGATCTTCACGTGGTTGCACTCTATGCCGCGTTCAGAGACCAGGAAGCCAAGGAGTTGGCCGGCTGGTACTCTGAAAACGCACTTTTCCGGGTTGAGCTTGATCTGGAATCGGCGCAGGTTCTCAAAGGTCTCCTTGAGGTCTTCTAGCAGCGTCCCATGCTTCGCCGTCTTCACCACCACATCATCCACGTAGACATGGGCATTCCTGCCGAGTTGCTTGAGGAGGCACTTCTGCATGTAGCGCTGGAAGGTGGCGCCGGCATTCCTCAAGCCGAACGTCATCGTCAGGTAGCAGAAGGCTCCGAATGGCGTGATGAAGGCAGTCTTCAGTCTGTTTGCCGGGTTCAGCTTGATCTGGTGATATCCTGAATATGCATCTAAGAAACTCAACAGCTCGCATCCGGCTGTGGAGTCTATCACCTGATCGATTCTTGGCAGAGCAAACGGATCCTTTGGGCAGGCCTTGTTGAGGCTTGTGTAATCAATGCACATCCGCCATTGCTTGTTTTTCTTCAGTACCAAAACCGGGTTTGCCGGCCACTCTGGAAAAACACTTCCATGATGAAGCCGGCTGCAAGAAGCCGGGCTATCTCTTCTCAAACAACTCTCCTCTTTTCTTCTGACAGGCGGCGCAAGGGCTGCCTGACGGGTTTCACATCCGGCCTGACATGTAGCTTGTGCTCGGCCAATTCCGTCGGTACACCTGGCATGTCTTTGGGGGACCATGCAAAGATGTCTCGATTCTCACGGAGGAAATCGACGAGCTCGCCTTCCTATTTGCTGTCAAGGTTTGCACCCATGACATCGTACCTCTCTGGGTGTTCCGGGTCCAAGGGTATCTTCTTGGTCTCTTTGGCCGGCTTGAACGAACCTTCAGCTTCCGACTCCTTGGGGTCAGGCGACATTTCTGGCTGTTTCCCGGCCATCGCCATGACCCGATCAAGGAGCCGCTTCTCAGCTGCGATCACCAGGGACTCGGCCAGCCGGCTGCTCTCGGACGCGCAAGCGGACGACTTTCTGTAGTCGCCAGCTACGGTCAGAATTCCCTTGGAACTTGGCATCTTCATCTTGAGGTAGGCATAGTGAGGAACCGCCATGAACTTAGCCAATGCAGGTCGGCCAAGCAGCGCGTGGTACGGGCTTTCCAAGTCCACTACTTCAAACCAGACTGGCTCTCGACGGAAATGATCTTTGTCTCCGAAGAGGACGTCTATTAGGATCTTGCCAATTGGTGAGCAGGAAAGGCCGGGTAAAATACCATGGAACACGGTCCGGCTGCTCGGCAGCTGTCTTTGCTTGATTCCTAGCTTCTCCATAGTATCTTTGTATAGGATGTTGATGCTACTGCCTCTGTCTATCAGCACTCTCGAGAAGCGGGTTGCTTGCCTATTAGTGGCCAAGGTGGCACCTAGGACCAGGGCATAGGAGCCCGGATTCGGCATCACCTTTGGGTGATCCGCTCTGCTCCAACTGATAGGCTTCTCGGACCAACGCATAAACTCTGAAGTGTCTGTCGCCATTGCATTTACTTCTTGCTATTGTAGCCGTCTGCTACGCCGATCATCAGTCACACTGGTGAACACCACATAGGCTCCGTGCTCTTCTGGATACTCGTCTTGCACTACGCCGACTGGCCGAACGGCCGGCTGCTGGGGCGGCGGTGGAGGCTGCGGCCCCGCAGGCGGCGGAGGAAGGATGCCGTCTCGCTTGGCGATTCTGGTCAGCCAGTGGCACTTTCGGGTGGTATGATTCGACGGCTTCGCGCCGCTGTGGAACTTGCAGGGACCATCCAGAGTCTGCTCATAGGAAAATGCCGGCAACCAATTGGATTTGCCGCCCTTCTGCGGTTTGGCCGGGGGCTGCCCCTCCGGCTGTTGATCTTCGACTGTAGCAACCTGCCGACTGTTGGCAGTCGGCTGTTGGGCCTTGCGTTTGTTGTCGCTCTGTTGTTGCCGCCGACTGGTGCCTCCAGCTGGAGTTCTGGGAGCCTGAGGGGCCACTTTGCCAGCCGCATTGACTTGAATCTCTGTCTTCATGGAGGAGTCGGCTGTGGCGTACTTGTTTGCTATGATCAGCAGTTCGTTGAGGGTTTCTGTCTCGTCGTAGAGGAGCCTGTGCTTGAGGAGGGTGCCTTCTCGGCACTCGGCAGTGAAGTACTCGATAGCCTGCACCTCATGCATGCCCTCGCAGGAGTTCCGAAGCTCGCCCCAGCGCGTGAGGTAGTCGCGTGTTGACTCATCAGGGCCTTGCACGCACAAGGAAAGCTGGCGCGGCTTGGGAGGTCGCTTGTACATGCTCGTGAAGTTGCGGATGAAGGCTTCGGTGAAGTCAACCCAGCTATTGATGTTCAGACTGTTCAACCATGTCCGAGCCGTGCCCTGGAGCATGAGTGGAACGTACTTCACGGCAACTCGCTTGTTGCCGTTCGCTATACTGACAGCCGTGGAGTAATCAATCAGCCAGTCTTCCGGCTTCACGGAGCCGGTGTACTTGGGTGTGTCTCGAGGGAGCGTGAACCCCTTGGGGAAGAGCTCGTCTCAGATGCGGGGTCCAAAGCAAGGCGGACCCAGCTCATCTTCTTCTTCCAGCGCCAGGTGTCACGCCCAATATGCGACCCTATCCAAAAGGAACTCGAAGGTCCCACCAAGGATAGACCCGCATATTGAAACGCTTTTGCAAGGTGGATATCATTACATCAACATTACATAATAGATGGGGATACATACTAGAGGCATACAATGCCACCTGAATACAACATCACAATACATAAGATCAACATCCGACTACGGATGAAACACAATTAGAAACTCAAACGACATCCACCCTGCTAGCCCAGGCTGCCGACCTGGAACCTATCCCCTGATCGAAGAAGAAGCAGAAGAAGAACTCCAAGACAAGCAAACATCGCTCTCGCATCACGATCATCGCATAACCTGTACCTGCAACTGTTGTTGTAGTAATCTGTGAGCCATGAGGACTCAGCAATCCCATTACCATGGGTATCAAGACTAGCAAAGCTTAATGGGAAAGGAAGGGGTAAAGTGGTGAGGTTGCAGCAGCGACTAAGCATGATATGGTGGCTAACATACGCAAATAAGAGCGAGAAGAGAGCAAATGGAACGGTCGTGAAGCTAGCAATGATCACGAAGTGATCCTGAACTCCTACTTATGTCAAACATAACCCAGAAACCGTGTTCACTTCCCGGACTCCGCCGAGAAGAGACCATCACCGCTACACACACGGTTGATGCGTTTTAGTTCGGATCTGGTGTCAAGTTATCTACAACCGGACATTAACAAATTCCCATCTGCCACATAACCGCGGGCACGGCTCTCGAAAGTTTATACCCTGCAGGGGTGTCCCAACTTAGCCCATGATAAGCTCTCGCGATCAATGAAGGATATACCTTCTCCCAGGAAGACCCGACCAGTCTCGGAATCCCGGTTTACAAGACATTTCGACAATGGTAAAACAACACCAGCAAAGCCGCCCGATGCGCCGACAATCCCGATAGGAGCTGCACATATCTCGTTCTCAGGGCAACACCGGATAGGTCAGCCTATGAGTAAAACCAGACCTCGAGTTGCCCCGAGGTGGCCCCGCAGTCTGCCCGGTTCGGACCAACACTTAGACAAGCACTGGCCCGGGGGGGGCTAAAATAAAGATGACCCTTGGGTTAATTACTCCCAAGGGAAATGTAGGTGGTGGTGAGGCAAATGGTAAAACCAAGGTTGGGCCTTGCTGGAGGAGTTTTTCAAAGCGAACTGTCAAGGGAGTCCCATAAATCACCCGACCGCGTAAGGAATGCAAAATCCGGAAACATAAAACCGGTATGACGGAAACTAGGGCGGCAAGAGTGGAACAAAACACCAGGCATAAGGCCGAGCCTTCCACCCTTTACCAAATATATAGATGCATTAATAATATAAGAGATATTGTGATATCCCAACCAAAATCCTGTCCACCATGGAGAAATCTTCAACTTCACCTACAACTAGCAACGCTATAAGAGGGCTGAGCAAAGCGGTAACATAGCCAAGCAATGGTTTGCTAGGAAGGGTGTCAAAGGTTAGAGGTTCATGGCAATTTGGGAGGCTTGAAGAGCAAATGATAGGTAACGCAGCATAGCGATAGAACGAAGCAACTAGCATAGCAATGATAGTAGTGAGATCCAGGGTAGCGGTCATCTTGCCTGAAATCCCGCAAGGAAGAAGAACGAGTCCATGAAGAAGATGAAGCCACGAAGATGAACCAAGCGGAGACGAACGAATCCTCACGATCGCAACAAAACAGGAACTATCGAGAAGAAGCACACAACATAGTAAACACACCACACATGAACAAGACATGATGCACAACAAGCATGATGCATGAAAAGGCTAGATGAGGCTACTCATAGCAAGAGATGATGCAAACAAGAACAACACATCAAGGCAAGTTTAAATGAGGCCGGAAACAACATATAACAATTCCGGTAAGTCCTCATATGCAAATTTCGAAATTGGTCCAGAACTGAATAAACCTTATGTTCAAGTTGTTAAACAGAAAGTTAAAATGCACCAAGATGATCTACACGAAATTCTAGTCAAGTTACATATAAGGTTCATTTAATTCGGAGCTACAGCCTAGAAGATATGAGCAAAACAAGTTAAACATGACATTGATGCAAAATGCATACAAACATCAAGCAAACACCTCAAAACAAGGACGCAACATGATAATATGAAAGTACATGCAAAATCAAGCAAGTTTCATATAGAGCACACTCAAAACGGAGCAACGGTTCAACACATACACTCTATACAAGTCATAACAACAATCTATCCAAAACAACAACTAGGCATATTGCAAGCATCAAAACAACATGCTACAGCATCTCAACATAAGAACAAAAGCCATGGGCATGAAGTACAGGTAAAGCATGACAAAACATGAACACTGAGCTATCTCCAGAAATCAATAGATCATGCTCAAACAGACATGGAAAGATTGCAAATCTATAATACCTAAATAGTTCATCCCCACTGTTATTTCCGTCTACATGCAGCCTATCCACATCATCAGTCCAGCCAGATCAACATTTCATCACTGTCTTACATGAGGGACCCACCACAAGTTGACCAGGGTACCGAACAGCCACGTTCGGTTACCACTGCCTGTGCCTCCAGAGTACACGAACAGATACAGAACCTCAAAGAAAAACTGCTTACAGACGGCCGTCTCTCTCCCTCTATTCAGCTGAATCCATCGACGGATCGACTCCCTTTTCCCTGTGTATATACTCCGGCGTGGCGGTCGGGATCCCATGATCCCATCTCATACCCTCCGGCAGGACCACTGGCCTGAACCCGTCGACTTTCCTCTGTTTACAGTCTGGCGCGTCGGCCGGGGGCCCGTCTCATGGCCCTCCGGCTATACCACCGGATCGCCTCCCCCACGTGATTCCTCGGGGATTGCTCGGGCTATGTTCCCCTTCTAAGTGTCGTCCCATGGTCCTCCAAGTCTGTGGTGCCAGGACTGTGGATTCACATCTCGTGCCTATTTCAGCCGCCGCTGTCACCACGGGTCAGCGTTCTCCTACCATGATCTCCCTCGGGTGAATTCCTGTCTGTTTTCTTATATTTCTCCTTGATTCATAGCCTGGTGTTTATATTGTCCTTGGATTTAAGTCAAGCTGCGTGTATAGTTGTACATTACGATGTTGATTCACATCTTTTACAAGTAGTATGGCGTGTGTTTGCAAACAGACATATAAGCACCATGTGTACCATGTGGTTGGGGTACCTATTTAGAGGTCACCATTGTTGTTAGAGATTTCATCAACAACATTGATATATTGTATTGTTGATGGATATCTTTTCAACAACATTGGCCTGCTTAATTCATGACATATTTTGCATGAGCATTATTTATCCGATTGTTGTTTTTTCATGATTGGAAAATCTGATAATCAAAAATCTTTTTGTCATCAGGTCATCACAGAAGATTGTAATCATTTCTAATCCGCCCTCTCTGCATACTCCCAAGGTATGACCTTTTGAACTATTATTTAGCTTCATTTCAGCAGCTGTATGTAGAAGTTGAAAAAAACCAATTGTGTTAAAAAAAGTCTAAACTCTCAAATAGCCCGCGAGCAAAACGTCACAGGCTTTGCTTGGCGTTGCCAGATCCATGTCATGAGTGGTATTTGTTTCCTTACTACAAGTTCAGAGTTGATTTAAATTCATGCCACCGGCCTTTGTGTCAGAGCTACAGTCACTGCATTTGCCGGTGACACCACGCACTACTTGAAGTTGCTACCTTCTCTCCTTCAAGCTTGGCATTAGTAGATGCCTGCCTAATCCAACAACCGATGTTTTCTCTCTGATGACTCTCCAATCTGCAAATTGATTTTTGTCCCCTACTCATGCTACACAAGGGTGGCACTTGGACCATAGCCTGTCTGACATGGATGCACTCCCATTTTTGTTCTGAAGAATTTAGTATTGGTGTTTTATTCTATAAATTTCTATTTTAAAATTGTTGATTCAAACTTGCTAGATTTCCCGACGATGTGTGGTAAAACGTCTGCTATCAACCAAATTTGGAAATCTTCAGAAGGTGAGGATGTTTGTCTCTTCTGTAGCATTTAGAATATTTGTTAGCTAGCTGTAGGTATTTTTACATGCTTCACCCAGTTATTTTTCGGTAATGATTGCTATGTTAATTCGCTCTATCTAATTCTGTCAACTAGATCATTCACGGGTTCAAACAGGTTTATGAAATGGCTATTATTTTACTGATAGCAACTCAGTAACTCGATTATAGCACCTACTGCAGTACTGCTATGTTATAGGCTTATATCAGATATAAGGACAAGCTGTTTTATTTCAGGTGGTGACCCCCCTTTCCCCAACAATTTCTGATTGCAGTTTGTTTTTCGTTTGTCTCATATGACATTCATGTAATATTTCCGACAACACTTAGAATAAATTTAAGAGGGGGAACAAACTTTATACACTAAGCAATTTCGATCATCTAAGGGCTTGGCGCCTTTTGTTCAAGTTCGCGAGCTACTGCCTGTACTTCAGGAATATCATTTAGTGACTGCCAAAATCTGTTGATGCGTGTACAGAATATCAACAAATGTAACGACAAACTTCTGCGAACATCCAAATGGTCGAAATGATTTAATGTAATTGAAACCTTTAGCCTAACTTGATGCATGGACATGAAAGATTAATTTTTACTAGACACGCTTTCTGGATGAATGGAAAATTATTCTCAATGTCCGAAACACCATTTGAGGCATTGATAATACATACATGGTACTTATGCTTTAATACACACTATTTTCTTTCAGATGTATACAATATAGTTGGTTTTTTTTCTCTGGCAAATTATTTGCTCAAACTTCCCGCTGCAACGCAGCTAGCTTACCTTGATACTATTATCCATTTGGAGCTTCTGCAACTTGATGGATATACACCCTTTGAAGTTGTCCGGATGACTGCTGAGTCCTATCTTATCTTTTAGTTCAGGTTTAGGTGATAATTGGTCGTGAGGTCCTGATTTGGGGTCCATGCTGCGATTTCCATGTCAGACTATGATGGGGAATGAGTATGACATGCTATATTGTTTTAGTTTTACTCCAATGTGCAAGCACGTCTCCATACATGTGGATGTCCAATCTCAATTCTCAACACACTCGGTTTAAGAATAAGTTGTGGCCTTCAAAGACCAGGTTCGCTACACTTGGCCTCACTGCCAAACTCGGGCTTTTGCTTTTGTTTTCGAGTTGACGTCTAAACTTTGCAAATGGTGAGAGGAAGAAGATAAAAATGATGCAACATTGTAAGTTGCATCCGTATTTTCTAATTGTTGACCTATAGGCATGACACAGTTTCTCTTGGTCTATCTGATTATGTGTTTGTAGGTGATTAAGATTTGTTTTACATTTTTTTGCCAGCATTTGATTAAGTTTAGGGTAGCATGTATTGATCATGTGTATTTTTCTGGAAAAAAAACGGCACAAGCATTGCCAAGGCATCTCGCTGGACATGTGATCTCTTATTGATTCCATTAGTGTATGTGTATACCTACAATGCAACATTTATTCTGTAAGAAATATATTTCTTTCTATCGATGCTACAGATTTAACATAATTTTCAGTATACCATTGTGGTTCATTAATTCTCAATATTTCTACAAAAAGCAACATCTTTTCTAAATGATGCAGAAGCTTATATGTCTTTATGTTAATCGTGTGTTCTTGGAAACATGGTTTAGTTTTTTGTACTCTTATGGACTTTCAACGATTATCTATAGATTTTCAACTTTGCTTTTTCAAGCATTTAATTATCTTACGATTTAGCGTGTGTTCCCGCAGCAATGCGCGGGGTATCATCTAGTAATAACAGATTCAGACTTTGTAGAAATAACATCAGGTTGCAATGTTTAGAGCTATCAAACAACATGTTACAGGAACTTAACATGGCAAACAAAGGCATGGCATGAATCTACTAATTGCATATAACAAAAGTCCCTTACTAACCATGAGCCAAAAAGGCATAGAAAATATGATGGCACCCATGTAAACATGGCAAAAGATATGACAGATTCATACATGGCAGGAACAACAATAAGTAGGCATGTTGGTGAGCTTGAACCACTCACCGTGGAGCAATACATGGCATGGCAAGGCAACCAACAGTAAGAAGACATATTTTTGAAGCTAAGCATGGCAAGAGCAAGTTCATAGGATGCATGGATCACTAGCAAAACACATGGCCAAAACTGAACTTCATATTAACAGGCTGACAGCAACATTATTTAGCAAACTTTGGAGCAAGATAAAGACATGATATATCAGGCTATAAATGCAACTAGGGGCACGAATGGATAGAGCATGACATGTATAACAAAACATCCTGAGTGAACATCTCCAGATTGTGCATAGAATAACCTGTAGCAGCAGATTTACATAGCAACAAAATATAACAGAATCAGCCTAGCAAAACAGTAACAACATGTACCCTCCTTAACAAGCTTGATGCACTCAGTACACAACTCACAAAAATACATGGATGCCACCCCAGGAAAGATGACATGACATAGATCAAAACACATGTATACATCAACCTCATAGGATGCACACATCAAACATGGCAAAAATGACAAATGAGCAAGTTATAACAGTTTCAGCAGATTAACAGCAACATGCACTATTACAATGATGATTCAGACATCAAGATGAGCTCAAATGAAAATGATGCAATGCAACGAAATGAAGTACTCGTCGAGGCGAACAATTTGCCATATTACACGCGCGAAACGGAGCTACGGGTGCAGAGTTATGATGCGATGAACATGGCATGATAATGTCAAAAACCAGGGACTTAGTGGATTTTCAGGGTCAACCTAGATTCGCACGGAAATCAAAGCGGCGGCGGATCTCGCCGGATCCAAGGCGCCGGCGGCCGGAGTTGTCGGGGACGGGGCCGGGGAGGTCGGGGAAGCCGCCGGAGGAGGGGCCCGGCCGGATCTGGCCAGATCCGCCGCATGGCGGCGACGGAGGAGGCCGACGGCGGAGGACGGCGGCTGGGGCGGCGGCGGCACTCCGCGGCGGCG
>NC_041385.1:580328723-580350068 GCF_002162155.2 Triticum dicoccoides
GGGCGGATTCCGGCGACGGGGCGAGGCGCTCGGGGCTGCCGGGCTCGGGCCGGCCCGCGACGGCGCACGGGATGGGGAGGGACAGGTGGCGGACGCCGGTTGGCTGGACGGCGGCGGCGGCTTTGTCCGGAGGCGGCGGACATGTCCGGGCGCGGAGAGGGAGCGGGGCTAGGGTTTGGACAGGGATTGATCCGCGAATTTCGGGGGAGGGGTGTTTATATAGGTAGAGGGAGCTAGGAAAGTCCAAATGAGGTGCGGTTTTCGCCCACACGATCATGATCGAACGACCGAGAGCATGGAGGGGAGTTTGCTGGTTTTTTGGCCATTTTGGAAGGGGTGTTGGGCTGCAAAGAGAAGGAGGCTTTTGCGGTTACCCGGTCAACCGTTGGAGTACCAAACGACCTCCAAATGGCACGAAACTTGACAGGCGGTCTACGGGTGGTATACCAAGGCCGCTTGGCAAACCTCGGTCCATTCCGAGAATGTTTAACACCCGCACACGAAGAGAGGCAAGAAGGGAACGCCGGATGACATAGAAGTGCCAGATTGCAAAACGGACAATGGGGAAAATGCTCGGATGCATGAGATGAACGCGTATGCAAAATGAAATGCACATGATGACATGATAAAATGCAACACGCAGGCAAATGACATGGCAACGACGGCGAATAACTGGCAGACACCTGGCGCAACGAATCTGGGGCGTTACAACACTCCTCCACTAACAAGAGTTCTCGTCCCGAGATCTTAGGACCGAGACGGAAGGGAAAAAGGGATGAGGTGAAATAAGAACTCAAGAGAAGAACCAAAGAATTGAGAGCACTCTAGAAGAAGAGAGGACCGACAAGAATGACGAGAATCGAAAACTGACGGAAACAGATAGACTATGAAACCACTCCGGTTAGAACGAGATAAGAAACGAATAAGACTGAAAGGATTTAGGCAGCACTCCGGCTAGAACATGGAGGAATAGAACACGAGCTAGAGAGGATGGAATGATACTTGATGAAGACACGACACAAAACCTCTGAAAAGAATTGAAGAGTTGAATGAAAAGAACGGAGAAGAAAATGACAACTTGTGCCACGAATGGAATTGAAAGCATCTTTAGAAGGAAGGTTTAAACGGAGTTGTTGAGAAAATCAACAACGAAAAGAACAAGCTTGTTGTGGACTTACAGATAACATCTCAAAATTATGAGGTGATCTCCGACCACAAGCGGAAAAGATTGAATAGCTGAGAAGAACGAAGAAATGCAAAACTCCACTTCAAAAGAAAACGAAGAATTAATTGCACCTAGAGAAGCAAGAAGAAGGATACTTGAGCTCCTCCAACAAGAATCTTGATGAACTCTTGAAAAAAAATGAATTAAATCATGGAGAACCACCATGAAGAACTCCGGTAACAAAAGGATGATGAGATAGAATGAAGGATGAAAGAATAAGATTAAAGCCTTGCGATGATTTAGATGGAGTTTCCGACGAGATGGCCGAGGAAATTGAACTCCGGAAAAGAAAAGATGAAAACACTTGGAAATAGAATTTATTCATCAAGAACAAACTCCGGAGGAAGGGATTAAACACTTGGATGAAATAAGAATAAGATTTATTGTATGCTTATCCTTCATCAAATTAAATTGATGACAAAATGGATTTTGCATACTACTTATTCTTGTAGAAAAGGATTGAGAAGTGACATATCGCAAACTTGAGAAGGTCTACATGAACCACCGTAAGAATTTGGAAATGACTGATGAAAGAGAATGAATCACCGAAAGAATTAGAAAAGCACGAAGGCACTTGAGGGAATTTAGAGAGACAAGAACGTAGAGATCGCGAACTGATTGAAGAATACTTGAACGAAGCACCGGGATAAATAGAGAACGATAACTGGAATGATGGCCTCCGGTGAAAAGAAACGGGAAAACAACTTCTGACATACTCCGGATGGTTAAGAAAAGAATATCGGACAAATGGAATAATTCGAGAGGATAATATGAAGCTATTACCACGGAACTCCAGGAGAACGGACAAGATTTAGGGGGAAAACTCTTCTTCGATCTTCAAATGATGACGAGAAACACCACCAAAATTACTGAGATACTCCGGGAGAATGAAAAAAAACCAAAAGGTTGAGCCAACAATGAAATGATTTGAAAGAGATCTTGGCGAAGGCAAGTGACTGATGGGATCCATTCTTACGTCACACTTTGAAAAGAATTATGAATGACTCCGGGGGAATTAGAAGAGTCAGGTAAGATCCTGGGAAAAGACCTGTGGGTTAGGGCCCACTGGAGAGACAACACCGTTGAAAAGGATTGTTGAACAGATAGATGATGCACCGGACAAATGAAATATTTGAATGAGGTGACACCCTCGAATTAATTCAAACACAGACATTTCTCCTGAGATGTCTTCCGAACTCCAGAATGATTGAATGGCGAGAGGCAAAGGAGCAAGGAGAACACTTGATCCAAGGAAAAGAATGTAATCACTACCCAAAACTTGAATTGAATCCACCGGAAAAGAGATGAAGAACGCCAAACGAGATGAGAATTCACCGGTTGAGATGATTGAGGGAAGACTGAAAAGACTCCACACGAAAGGAATTGATGGTCGAAAGAGACTCAAACTCCGGGAAAAAGAGGGTGGGAGGGCGGGAAAACAAAGACAACTTGGAAGAGGGACCGACGAATATCTTCAAGAGGAAACACCAGTTGAAATCATTGAGGAAAGAAAGCAAAGACTTCGCACGAGTAGGATGGATACTCGATTACGGACTCCGGTTCCGAGGAGAAAAAGGGGAGGGCAGGTGGGAAAAGAAAACAACTGAGGATTGAACTTGACAACACCAAAGAGGCTCGAGTCAACTTCACGAGAAATGCACCGGATGAAAGGAGCTGAGAACCAACGATCGGAAACCAACTGCGTGAACCTAAAGAAAAATTTGAATGGGAAGAGGAGTAGTTCAAAACACCTACGTCAAGATTCTTGACCAGCGCGACGAAGGGGCTGAGGAGTAAAAAGAAATCCTACTCTCCGATATAACTAGACTCAGAAAACAGTTTTCTTCTAGACTCAACAACGGCCAAACTACACGATCAATCAAGGGGGCTCCTAGGGTCGGTCGAGGCTCTGATACCAACTTGTCACGCCCAATATGCAACCCTATCCAAAAGGAACTCGAAGGTCCCACCAAGGATAGACCCGCATATTAAAATGCATTTGCAAGGTGGATATCATTACATCAACATTACATAATAGATGGGGATACATACAAGAGGCATACAATGCCACATGAATACAACATCACAATACATAAGATCAACATCCGACTACGGATGAAACACAATCAGAAACTCAAACGACATCCACCCTGCTAGCCCAGGCTGCCGACCTGGAACCTATCCCCTGATCGAAGAAGAAGCAGAAGAAGAACTCCAAGACAAGCAAACATCGCTCTCGCATCACGATCATCGCATAACCTGTACCTGCAACTGTTGTTGTAGTAATCTGTGAGCCACGAGGACTCAGCAATCCCATTACCATGGGTATCAAGACTAGCAAAGCTTAATGGGAAAGGAAGGGGTAAAGTGGTGAGGTTGCAGCAGCGACTAAGCATGATATGGTGGCTAACATACGCAAATAAGAGCGAGAAGAGAGCAAATGGAACGGTCGTGAAGCTAGCAATGATCACGAAGTGATCCTGAACTCCTACTTATGTCAAACATAACCCAGAAACCGTGTTCACTTCCCGGACTCCGCCGAGAAGAGACCATCACCGCTACACACACGGTTGATGCGTTTTAGTTCGGATCTGGTGTCATGTTATCTACAACCGGACATTAACAAATTCCCATCTGCCACATAACCGCGGGCACGACTCTCGAAAGTTTATACCCTGCAGGGGTGTCCCAACTTAGCCCATGATAAGCTCTCGCGATCAACGAAGGATATACCTTCTCCCAGGAAGACACGATCAAGTCTCGGAATCCCGGTTTACAAGACATTTCGACAATGGTAAAACAAGACCAACAAAGCCGCCCGATGCGCCGACAATCCCGATAGGAGCTGCACATATCTCGTTCTCAGGGCAACACCGGATAGGTCAGCCTACGAGTAAAATCAGACCTCGAGTTGCCCCGAGGTGGCCCCGCAGTCTGCCCGGTTCGGACCAACACTTAGACAAGCACTGGCCCGGGGGGGGGCTAAAATAAAGATGACCCTTGGGTTAATTACTCCTAAGGGAAATGCAGGTGTTGGTGAGGCAAATGGTAAAACCAAGGTTGGGCCTTGCTGGAGGAGATTTATTCAAAGCGAACTGTCAGGGGGGTCCCATGAATCACCCGACCGCATAAGGGACGCAAAATCCTGGAACATAACACCGGTATGACGGAAACTAGGGCGGCAAGAGTGGAACAAAACACCAGGCATAAGGCCGAGCCTTCCATCCTTTACCAAATATATAGATGCATTAATAATATAAGAGATATTGTGATATCCCAACCAAAATCCCGTCCACCATGGAGAAATCTTCAACTTCACCTGCAACTAGCAACGTTATAAGAGTGCTGAGCAAAGCGGTAACATAGCCAAGCAATGGTTTGCTAGGAAGGGTGTCAAAGGTTAGAGGTTCATGGCAATTTGGGAGGCTTGAAGAGCAAATGATAGGTAACGCAGCATAGCGATAGAACGAAGCAACTAGCATAGCAATGATAGTAGTGAGATCCAGGGTAGCGGTCATCTTGCCTGAAATTCCGCAAGGAATAAGAACTAGTCCATGAAGAAGATGAAGCCACGAAGACGAACCAAGCGGAGACGAACGAATCCTCACGATCGCAACGAAACGGGAACTATCGAGAAGAAGCACACAACATAGTAAACACACCACACATGAACAAGACATGATGCACAACAAGCATGATGCATGAAAAGGCTAGATGAGGCTACTCATAGCAAGAGATGATGCAAACAAGAACAACACATCAAGGCAAGTTTAAATGAGGCCGGAAACAACATATAACAATTCCGGTAAGTCCTCATATGCAAATGTCGAAATTGGTCCAGAACTGAATAAACCTTATGTTCAAGTTGTTAAACAGCAAGTTAAAATGCACCAAGATGATCTACATGAAATTCTAGTCAAGTGACATATAAGGTTCATTTAATTCGGAGCTACAGCCTAGAAGATATGAGCAAAACAAGTTAAACATGGCATTGATGCAAAATGCATACAAACATCAAGCAAACACCTCAAAACAAGGATGCAACATGATAATATGAAACTACATGCAAAATCAAGTAAGTTTCATATAGAGCACACTCAAAACGGAGCAACGGTTCAACACATACACTCTATACAAGTCATAACAACAATCTGTCCAAAACAGCAACTAGGCATATTGCAAGCATCAAAACAACATGCTACAGCATCTCAACGTAAGAAAAAAAGCCATGGGCATGAAGTACAGGTAAAGCATGAAAAAACATGAACACTGAGCTATCTCCAGAAATCAATAGATCATGCTCAAAAAGACATGGAAAGATTGCAAATAATAACAGTTTCAGACTTTGCAGAAATAACATCAGGTTGCAATGTTTAGAGCTATCAAACAACATGTTACAGGAACTTAACATGGCAAACAAAGGCATGGCATTAATCTACTAATTTCATATAACAAAAGTCCCTTACTGACCATGAGCCAAACAGGCATAGAAAATATGATGGCACCCATGTAAACATGGCAAAAGATATGACAGATTCATACATGGCAGAAATAACAATAAGTAGGCATGTTGGTGAGCTTGAACCACTCACGACAGAGCAATACATGGCATGGCAAGGCAATCAAAAGTAAGAATACATGTTTTTGAAGCTAAGCATAGAAAGAGCAAGTTCATAGGGTGCAGGGATCACTAGCAAAACGCATGGCCAAAACTGAACTTCATATTAACAGGCTGACAGCAATATTACTTAGCAAACTTTGGAGCAAGATAACGACATGATACATCAGTCTATATATGCAACCAGGGGCACGAATGGATAGTGCATGACATGTATAACAAAACATCCGTAGTGAACATCTCCATATTGTGCGTAGAATAACTAGTAGCAGCAGGTTTACATAGCAACAAAATATAACAGAATCAGCCTAGCAAAACAGTAACAGCATGTACCCTCCTTAACAAGCTTGATGCACTCAGTACACAACTCACAAAAATACATGGATGCCACCCCTGGAAAGATGACATGGCCTAGATCAAAACACATGTAGACATCAACCTCATAGGATGCACACATCAAACATGGCAAAAATGACAAATGAGCAAGTTATAACAGTTTCAGCAGATTAATAGCAACATGCACTCTTACAACGATGATTCATACATCAAGATGAGCTCAAATGAAAATGATGCAATGCAATGAAATGAAGTACTCGTCGAGGCGAACAATTTTCCATATTACACGCACAAAACGGAGCTACGGGTGCAGAGTTATGATGCGATGAACATGGCATGATAATGTCAAAAACCAGGGACTTAGTGGATTTTCAGGGTCAACCTAGATTCGCACGGAAATCAAAGCGGCAGCGGATCTCGCCGGATCCGAGGCGCCGGCGGCTGGAGTTGTCGGGGACGGAGCCGGGGAGGTCGGGGAAGCCGCCGGAGGAGGGGCCCGGCTGGATCTGGCCAGATCCGGCGCGTGGCGGCGATGGAGGAGGCCAACGGCGGCCGGGGCGGCGACGGCACTCCACGGCGGCGCGGGAGGCCGGGAGGCCGGGCGGCGCGGAGGCGGGGAGCCTCGGGCGGCGGTGAGGGGCGGCCGGCTCGGGCGCGCGGCGGGCGGATTCCGGCGACGGGGCGAGGCGCTCGGGGCTGCCGGGCTCGCGCCGGCCCTCGGCGGGCCTGGCGGGCCGCGGCGGCGCGCGGGACAGGGAGGGACAGGTGGCGGACGCCGGTTGGCTGGACGGCGGCGGCGGCTTTGTCCGGAGGCGGCGGACATGTCCGGGCGCGGAGAGGGAGCGGGGCTAGGGTTTGGAGAGGGATTGATCCGCGAATTTCGGGGGAGGGGTGTTTATATAGGTAGAGGGAGCTAGGAGAGTCCAAATGAGGTGCGGTTTTCGCCCACACGATCGTGATCGAACGACCGAGAGCATGGAGGGGAGTTTTCTGGGTTTTGGGCCACTTTGGAGGCGGTGTTGGGCTGCAAAGAGAAGGAGGCTTTTGCGTTTACCCGGTCAACCGTTGGAGTACCAAACGACCTCCAAATGGCACGAAACTTGACAGGCGGTCTACCGGTGCTATACCAAGGGTGCTTGGCAAACGTCGGTCCATTCCGAGAATGTTTAACACCCGCACACGAAGAGAGGCAAGAAGGGAACGCCGGATGACATAAAAGTGCCGAATTGCAAAACGGACAACGGGGAAAATGCTCGGATGCATGAGATGAACGCGTATGCAAAATGAAATGCACATGATGACATGATAAAATGCAACACGCAAGAAAATGGCATGGCAATGACGTCGAATAACTGGCGGACACCTGGCGCAACGAATCCGGGGCGTTACACCAGGGATCGGTGGAGTTGGTCGATCCGATGGCGGGCGTCGTTTTCTCCGACTCCCTCTCGGCGGCCAAGGCGGCCACCGAGAGTCGGATGCTCAACAGGCGGCGGGGAAACTCGACGTTCTCTTCTGGGTGGGGGAGGCAGGTAGTCGTCCCACCGCTCCACTACTCTCGGCCGTCCGTCTTGGTCGCGCTCAATGGTGATGCGAGTCCGACTGTGACTGACAGCCGGCTCTTTTTCTTTCCTTCCATGGACTCCGCCAGTCGGCGTCCGAGATGTCGCGCCTTGATCTCGGCGGGGAGGCAAGTCGTCATTCGGTTGCTGCAGCGCATCCGCGTGGCCGCCAACCGTGTTCTGCGCAGCAACCGCGTCGAGGAGCTGCTGGGCTCGCTCCATCATCATGCGGCGCTCTTCGCCCTCGAAGTTCTTCAGCTCGTCAGTTGCTGCTTGGGCAGCGCGGATGTTCTCCGCAGGGGTGGCGTATATGGGGCGTTTAGCCCCGAACAAGTCGGCGATGGTCGCGCCGCATTGCCGGACCGCGCCTAGGCGGCTCGGCCCAGTTGGAGCCGGCGAGCCGCCCACGGCGCGATCCATTTCGCGCTGGTAGGCTTCTGACAAGCGCGTCATGCTCGCCAGCCTCTTGGCGCCTTCGATGATCTGAAGGCGGCATGTCTCCAGCGTCTCGGCGTCTGCATCCTCTGGAATGGGCGCAGTGAGGTCTTGTAGGGCCGCGGCGAGCGGGTCCTAAGCTTCTTCACCGGAGCGCTCATCGTGACTGATGACGAGCACCTCCGTGACGGCACTTTCGTCCCTCTCCTCGTGAGGAAGCAGCTCGTCCTAGACCACCACGTTGGTGGGGAAAGTGTCAAGCGACACGGCATCGAAGTCGACCAGCATCGGGTCGGTGGAGCCTACGGACTCCAAGTCCACGGCAGGCTCGCCGGCGATGTGGAGTTGGTCGAGGAGGCCCGCGAGGAGACTCTCGGGGCCACCCGTGCCTGCGTCGGATGCTGGCTCGTCGGAAAGTCGAACCTCGCTGACAAGTTCGGTGAGGCTGCTCGCTGCACATGCAGCCTTTGCGCCGCGCAGCGCATCGATGCAGACTCCATCTGGTGAGCCTGCTGGCTGCGCTCGCCAGGGAGGAAGAGGGTTCCCGTCCAGAACAAATCTCCGGACGATGGTGCACCGGGCCCCACGGTGGGCGCCAAATGTCGGGGGTTGGGTGCGACATATGCCAAACGATGGCTTATCATGGTGGGGGCAAGTAGAACATCGCCGGTGCCTGGAAACGGGATGAGGCGAAGACATGCACGCCGGCGGATCTTACCCAGCTTCAGGGCTCTCCGAGTAGATAACACCCCTACTGCTGCTCTGCGGGGTCTCCGCATGATCACGAAGGCAAAGTGAATACAAGGGTGCTCCTAGAGCTGTTTCTGGAGGAAGGAGAATACAAGGCTAGTTCTCTCCCTCCTTTGTGGTCTGTCTAATGCTACTGGATGCGAACCCTTTGCATGGGTGCCCTGGGGGGTCTATATAGGCCTACCCCCTAGGGTTACAATGGTAAATCCGGCTGGGCGCGGGTCCCAGCCATCTGTCTCTCAAGTGCCATCTTCTCTGCCGACTCCTGGGGCCCGCCGACTGGTGGCTCCCACCGACTGGCCTGGTACGAGGGCGTCAGCCCGTGTCCGCCGCGGGTGGGTCTTGCCGGCTGCGGATTACTGTAGTCGTGATTCTAATGACGCGGGCTTGGTCGTGGGGTCATGGCGACAGTGCCGCCGCCTAATGGGCGATCACTGTTGCCATTCCCCTGTCACATCTGGTTAATGGCGTACGGGGCCCGTGGGAGGGACCGGCCGACTCCAGGGAGCCGACTCCCAACGGATCCGACTCTCGGCGCTCCCGCCGTCTTCAATACTCTCGCTGACTGGTAGGCCCCGCCGTCTCCGGGCCGTACAGACAGGAGATCGTGGGTACAAGGCCCCGCCCCAAGGGCTGATGTCAGTGCTGGCATGGCAACAGTGCCGCGCCGGGCGGAGATCTCCTGCGAGTACGGCGCACTGTGGCCATGCTTGCCTTTAATCACTCGGTGGTTGGGAGTCGCGGGCCGACTCCCCGTAGTCGGCTTCTTCGGAGTCGCCTCTGGAACTCGGCTTGGATGAGAGTCGCCTCTGGGACTCGGCTTGGATGAGAGTCGCCTCTGGGACCCGGCTTGGATGAGAGTCGCCTCTGGGACTCGGCTTGTCTTAGGTTTCTTGAGGGGCGCAGTCTGCCCCGATGTCTTGAAAGGTTCTGGGACTCGGGTTAGCCTACCCGTGGCCCATTACTCCGACAAGGACCAGGGCCTCTATAAATAGGACTAGCCACCAGAGGGGAAAGGGACGGATTCATCGAACTCACTCAAGCTGTTCATCACACCAGCTCAAGAACACCTCTCGCGAGGCTGTTCTTCCCCTGTACTGTTCATCGTCAGCCCTTGAGACAATCCACCACACCACACACTTGAGTAGGGTGTTACACCACAACAGTGGCCCGAACCAGTATAAATCTTGTGTCCCTCGTGTTGTTTAGTGTTTTTAGCTTAGATCTCACGAGGCGATCGAACGTAGATCCGTAGGGGAGAGATCTTCGTGCGCACCCCGTTCGAACGTTAAGGGTCTGTCGGAACCCAACATCCGACAAATTGCTTTCTTCTGTAGACGACAGTCACCATGATTGTAGTTGAACGTACGGTCATAACCGATGTGCTCAATCTCTGGGCAGTCTGAGATTTTTGGAAGTGGAACCCGGTGACGAGTGTACACATTCACAAGTTCCCACTCGCAGTTGGACCCAATATAAACAACCCAATCTCCATTTGCGCCTGCCCAAGCCTTACCCTCAAGCGATGGCATCTTAACATCACACGTATCATTATCAAGCAGCACCAACTTGCACAAGGCGAGGCCTCCGTCGTCGGCGCGCCGGTGAACAGGGTCACGGTGAAGAAGATAGGGGAGATCAATCCACTCCTAGACCCTTGGGTTCCTCGTAATGATGTTATTAGTTGAGTCGAGATTGGTCTTGAAAGAATCTGCCATCCTAGCCGAGGTGATGATGTCACACCGATCAATGAGTTCCTCCACCACGTCATCATTCAGATCGGGGCAAGAATAACGGGGTCATTTCTGGCCTGTTCCCTCCATGGAGAAGATGATCGAACAATGGCAGAAGGAAGGGTGAAGGCAAATGGAGGAGGAAGGAAGAGCATGCGACAACAGTTCCATCTCGAGAGGGAAAGGCGAAGAGTCGGTGGACGGTTGCCACAGTACACGAAGAGGCGCCCCGTCCTACATAGACGTCCGTTCGTAAATTGTACAAAAGGACTCGTCATCGTATCACTGACATGTGGGAACGGGACCACATGTCAACGAAGAGGCTAGTTGGGAGCGGACGGTTTCCACAGAGGTCACACAATGACGACAAGGCCGTATTGTCAGACCTAGAGCCCCCGCGGGATGGCTTCCATCCCCCACACGAGTGAAGCCACTTCACACCCCCATGCGGTTGGTCCGCCATGCCGCTCGTCCAACTCCAGAGCATGCAGCTCGGACACGCGCTCGCTCATCCCCCTTTCCATTGACGCCCCGGAGCTACCCAGCCACGGCTACGTGTTTTGTGCACCTGGCGGCCGGATTTGGAGGGGATCCTGTCGGGCTTGAGCTTTCCGGGCTGTGGGAGGCCACGCCGCGCCATGGCTTGGCCGGGCACCGGGCCGGAAGGCCCCGGCAAGGCCGCAAGGCCGCATGCAGGTACTGACTCCTCCTCTAGCCGCTCGGATCAACACCGTCGGTGGTCCGCCCACAGATACATGAATGGCGGTCGGCCGGGCTCGGTGCTGGACCAAAAGCTCGTCGGCGCACCACTACCACTCATTACGTGTGATGACTGCCCAAAGAAGGTCTTGCGCCGCGTGTCTACAATGCCGGAACATTCTGAATGGGTGTTCATCAAGTGCTCAACCGATGGGGTATGTGCTACTTTAGCTTCAATTGTACTCTCGGATTAGACTAGTCATGCTAACTTAAAATTTTATTGTGTAGAATGGATGCAAGTTTTGGTATTGGGAAGAAGAGTATATCGATATATTGATAGAGTGCAATTTAGTAGATGTTCTAGCACATTTAGCTAGCATAGAGGCTAGAGATGATACTAGTGCACTTGTTGATAGAATAGAGGCTAGACATGAGACTAGATGCGACGAAGCAACGTCTACTTCTTTACACTCGAAGAAGAAAGAAGCATGCAAGATCGAGCCTCCGCTGATCAACAATGAATGCATCGAGAAGGCACTAATCCAACTTACAGGAGCAGTTATGGAAGTTGGATATCTTCTAAAATGTATTCTCCTGGTTCTTGTATTCTTTGGTCTTGCTTTTCTAGTCAAATTTTGGTGATGTATTTCCATGTACCAAAAATCAATGATGAAAAAAAGATATGTGTTTACAAAGAAAAATGTACGTGGCCGGGATGCATCCGCGCGTTGGGCGCATGGCCACCGCATCCGAGAAATGGCCCGGACACGACCCCATTACCCTACCCAAACAAACAGAATCCGGGAAAAATGGAGGTCCGTTTGGGGTCCTCGGTTGGAGTTGACCTTACAAGTGGGGCCGCAGTTGAGGAAACCGACTATCGGCAAACCCCCACCTCGCCCGCCGCGTGATGGCTGAGTTAGAGAAACGACGAGGTTGAAGAGATAGCTGTAGCACAGACTCCAAGAAATATGGTGTCAGATGGAAGTTGTGCTGGTGGCATGTGCTGTACTCCTGGACGTGAATGCTTGTTCTGGCTCATGCCACCCTACTATATAGTATGTAGTATCGAGGATTCAAGGTGCTGGTTACATACAATGAACACATTAACATATGGCCCACCTCACACTGTGGCCAAATTTCCCGGAGTATGTGCTAGGTTAAAAAGTGTTCTTTGTGAGGGTGGGTGGCTGGTTTCAAGTTTAAAACTTGTTGTATTACGTATACGTAGACGTAGAGATAGTGCATCAGTTTTGAAAGTTTGAACCCAAACATCAGAATATACACAATTTCTACTGGACTCATCCGAGGACCTAGGATGATGCGATTCTCAGCTACAGTAAAAACACCGACCCGACGCGCGAAGCATGTGAAGCTAGTACAAGTAGTAGTACAATTGTTGATTGGCCTCATCCAATAACATGTTGCAATGTACGTACAATTATATATTTGGAAAAAAAGTGCCTCGTCGCAGCACCCACTCATAGAAGCGACTCGAAAGCCATTCATAAATTTAGTAAGTTTATCATAGGCATATCATTCTGTTACATACAACAGGTTATCAACCCACAATGACAACGAGGATACATTATAAATACGAAAGTTTTCATCACAAAACAAATAACAAGCGACGAAATGAACTTCATCTCAACCACTCGTCGGTGTTGGAAACACTTTCTTTGAAACAGAAGTGATTCTCTAGGAAGGGGCAGCTACTTTCAATCTCAAGACCAACACAGGACTGATCATCCAGGCTGAAGTGGCCTATGTCAGGACGCATATTGTGATAGCCACGGTAGGGAACCATAGTAATGTTCGAGGTATAGATACAATTGCTTCTCATAAATGGTAGTAACGTTGTGTCAATAGCAGCTGGATCGCCTTTCACCATGATTGGATAGTTTTGTTCAAGGAAGAGCGAGTTTCCTCCAAGAGTATCAATACTAAACCAGGGACAAGGTGTTGACGCTTGCACAGTAGTATCAATCCCGAATACCCTTCAACGGATGTTGGAATAGGTTCGGAGAGTGCAACCATGGGAGACAACACCTGCTTCCTTAGTAACATTAGTGGTGCCCTGTATACAGACAAGAAGAGGTGATCCATCGGAATAAGTTGCTAGCCGCGACTGAGTATATGGGTCCTCATGCTCGTGATCATATCATCGTCATCTCCCCCATGGTTATAAAAAATTTCAAGTATAGGTGGTGGAATGATCACAGGACCTTGGAAACACAAGAAGGTTAATTAGTAAAGGGAAACTAGCTAACCCGCATGCATGTGTATGAAACAATTATAATTACGATGGAAGACAAACATACCGAAAGCATAAGGATTTCATGCAAAAATAGTGCCACGAGTGGTGGCAGCAAACACAAGACCCTCGTATTGAATTACATCACAGTACTCATCATCCGTGTATAGAAATTGATTTTTGAGCAATATCCATCGAGTCGAACTATGAAGGAAGGCAACAAGCTTGTCAAAGATAGCAACAACTTCATAGTTCGTGTAAACCCAAGAGTGGTCGGGAACTCGACCAATTGCTATCTTCCGTAGACGACAGTCACCATGATTGTAGTTGAACGTACGTAGAATACCGGTGTGCTCAACCTCTAGGTAGTGTTAGATTTTTGGAAGTGGAACCCGGTGACGAGTGTACACATTCAGAAGTTCCCACTCACAGTTGTACCCAATATAAACAACCCAATCTCCATTTGCGCTTGCCCAAGCCTTACCCTCAAGCAATGGCATCTTAACATCACACATATCATTATCAAGTGGCATCAACTTGCACAAGGCGAGGCATGCGTTGTCCGCGCGCCAGTGACCAGGGTTATGGTGAAGAAGATAGGGGAGATCAAACCTATCTTGGACCCTTGGGTTCCTTGTAATGATGTTATTAGTTGAGTCGAGAATGGTCTTGAACGAACCTTCCATGCTAGCCGAGGTGATGACGTCGCACCAATCAGTGAGTTCATCCACCACGTCATCATTCAGATCGGGGCAATAATAACGGGGTCGTTTCCGGCCTGCTCCCTCCATGGAGAAGACGGTCGAACAATGGTTGAAGGAATGGTGAAGGAAAATGGAGGAGGGAGGAAGAGCGTGCGACAGCAGTTCCAAATCGAGAGGGAAAGGTGAAGAGTCAGTGGACGGTTGCCACGGTACACGAAGAGGCGCCCCGGCCTACATAGACATCTATTCAGAAGTTGTACAAAAGGACCTGCCGTTGTCTCACTGACATGTGGGAATGGGACCACATGTCACTGAAACATGGTGTGTAATTTCTCGTGCAAAATGCGATCTGGCCACGTTGGCCCGAGGTGTCGCATTAGTTATCGACCTTTATTTTTTATTGGCGTGTCATTCAGTTTTGAAGCATGACTAACTGGTACTGTATGGAGAGAAAATATAAACTACTCTACCACTACTCCACCTCTAGTACTAGTAGTATAAAAAAGATATATGGGCTGGAGCTTCAGCGCTTTCTAGCTAAGGGCTGCCCACTTGCTTCTCACACTATCACCCTCTCTCCAGATCTGAAAAATATGGCCTCTCTCTCCCTCCTCATTGGTGGTCACAGATTCGCCGGGAAAAAAAGGACGTGTAGCGTTGACGCACTCGTCGGCGGCGAGCAAGGTCACGCACTGACGACAAGGCCGGCCTCTCTGACCTAGCGCCCGCGCGGGATGGCCTCCGTCCCCAGGCTCGCTACCGTAGGGTGTGTGGAGGACGTCGACCACGAGCGAAGCCACTTCCCGCTGACCCTCTGGTATGCTACCTCTTTTTGAACCATACCCTTGTTCCCCATCTGCCACATCGCTACATGTGGATCTTTTTCCACTCCACCATCTTCCCAATTTGCTATCCTTTGCTCTGCTGGTCACGCAGACGAAAACCTTAATTTGCACTATTAAAGAAAACCCTACTTCATGCACACTAATCCATGTTTGGGTTGAATAAGGAAAGGAAGGTAGACTGTACTGTCCAAGAGAGTAGGCATCGAACCCGCATCTAGGTTGAAAAGGGGAAAATCAGTAGCTAAGGAACGAGTCTCGTGTCTCTTGGTTGAAGAATGGTAGAAAAGGCATGACAACACAATAGAGAATGACCAGGTCGATCGGTTTGTTGTCCTCACATAGGAAAAAGGTGGCTAAAGAGAACAAAAATGGGACGTAATCCACATATGCTACCTGGATATTTGTTGCTCTGGGCAACCATACCTCCCTCACCACTCTATGCGTCCGTGGAGGTACATCGTACTAGTGCACTCACTGTATGAATGGGCCTCCCATGCTCTTATTGCCACTTTTTTGCTTTTAGTATAACGCCAGCGGTCAAGTCAAGCAATGCTACTGCTAAAGTGATGCCACATTTAACTAATGCCGCACTCAGTCTAATGCCACCGACAAATTTAAGCAATGCCATTTAATGTCACTGGATTATTTCAGATTTAGCTGTTGATTGTGGATGTATTAAAGATCTTTCAGCTAAGGCATTCTAATGTTCTTGCGCAGCTAGTATACCCACGATGAATCTTGTTACTACCTTCAGATTTTTGCATTGTTAATGCTTATAGATTACAACCTCACTTTCATGAGATAACTCAAATTTTTTGTACAGTGTCAAGAGGAAAGGTCAAGAGTGGGCACCTCCTCCTCCGGCTGTTCTCTTGATTCGTTTAATCAAGTCTTTATGTTTGACCGATTATCAAGATTGGGATATCAATTTTTAGGTCCCCTTGAGTTTGAAATAATATTTACCTTGAAGGTACATGGTTTGCAATTTTTTATACTATTATTACTTAATAATGCTAGTTACCTTCAGACTTTTGTATTTTGTTTAATGCTCTTGCACAGCTAGTATACCAATGCTCAAACTTGTTGCCTTTACATTTTGTTTTGTTAATTCTTATAGAAATCTTCCAGTGCTAGAGCTTATGGAAATCTATTCAATAAAACCATTGTACTGTACCCTGTAATAAAATAACTACTCTATTGTTGCACTAGCCACTGGATTAGTGTATATTTGTACTATTCAAATGGTGTTGCATTAGCGTATGGACATATATAAACTGTGGCAAGCTTTCCCAGATATGTGCTCAAGAAAACTACTACCTATTTTTCTAAATACTAGTCACACCTTATATAAACGTTTGGGTACTTTAAATTGAACTGCGAAAACGTCTTATATTAAGGAACAGAGGGTGTAGAGTTCACTCAAATTATCCCGGTAAAGCTAGTCACACCTTTGTTAAAATTAATGTTCATTATGTTATCAGAGGAGGTCTGTATGTTTGTCTCTAATGCCTGTCGACTACATACCTGACATCATGATATAATGTTAAGTCATTTTCTTTTGTACAGTGTCACTGAATTGTCAAGGCGGTGATGGCATTTTATTTTAGTTGAACTGCACAAAATATGCTTAAAAGAAGAGGAAAGGTCAGGAATGGCTCATTTTTTCAGAAAAAACTATGTATGCCTTCCTGACATCAGCGATCTTGCCTTATTTATTCCTTCAAACAGGTGGTTAGAAACAGTGTTGCTACTTTTCCCATTATGAAATTGGAATGCTTATATTTGAGAGTCTATGCTTCAACTAGGGCCACTTTTATAGTAATCACACTTTCAATATCTATGCAAACAGGGATGCTCGATTTTAGTGCAACTGCACAAAAAGTCCAAATGGTTCAACATTAGGAGCATGTTTTCTTCCAAACCTTTATATCCAATTGGTGGCACTAAGAGATGTTCATTATGAAGGTACATGGTTTGCTACTATCTTGCTACTCTTTTTGTACTGTCATTAAATAGTAATACTAGTGGTTTGCATGTGAATTTACTGGCAGGGTGGACCTACATTGGAGGTGCAGGACAAGATTCAATGATTGGATGCTCAATTTCGGTTGTATCGATTTCACCTCTTCCATCACTGCGAACATGGATATCCTTAGTCTGATCAAGAATAGGCGCTATATTTCTGCTCTGAACCAGCAAATCTATTCAGTATGAAATTGTCCAGGGCAAAACATGACTGTATCAAATTGTCCAGTGAAAAACATGACAGATGCTAAGCAGAAGAGACGTGTTTAAACCGAAAATACAAGGTGGGGTATATGTTTACTAGCTGCTTGATATTTGTGCAGACAAAGATTTTTGCCCGTGGCTATTTGGCAAACAAACAAAGTGACCGCAATTTTGGTTGAACTGCATAAGAGAATAGTATAGTCACTACATGCAGTGCCATTTGAAAATAGACACAGAAAGATTGGATAGTCAGTTCATGGACTGCAGAAAAGTAGTACGGTACTATTTATTGGCCAACACTAGGTGCTTCATTGCTTTGGTTTGATTATACAATGGGCATCATTTTGCCTAAGTTAAAGTTTGTATTCCGAAAATAGTCTCGCCGTGTGATGGAGAGAAGACCAAATCATATTGCAGTGGATGTTCCTCCATCATGTGTGGTTCATTCTCATGGTTCCAGCTGTCGGTGAAACCACTTACGTTTGCAAGAGGAATTGTAGACTTCACAAACAAATTTGTTTTTCACTCTGTACTGAATGTTGGCCAAGAGAAGCATCTATGTTAGTAGGAAGAACAGATGTGTTTTCTAGATCTTTGCTTTTGGAGCAACATATTTGTATATGATCTGTGAATCATTGAGATGCATTAACATGTTGATCTTATGGATGGGAATTGTACTAGTTGGTTTTGAATTTGGGCTACTAATGTGAACATATTACAATGCCAGGCCTGTGAGTCTCGTGTGAACATTTCTGAAGAAACTGCCAGCAAACACGTTTGCAAATGCCTTATCTCCCAACGAACGTTCATCAGCTAATGCGATCGTACACGTACACCATCCGACCTACTCGATCCTACACATACACTATCCGACCTACTCGATCCTACACGGATAAACAGCGGATCACGCACGTACTACCTCCTTTCTGGTTTGCAGGGCTCAATTCAAAAAACGACCAACTCGATCCTACACGAATAAATAGCAGATCACGCACGTACTACCTCCTTTTCGGTTTGTAGGGCTTAACTCCAAAATCTAACCAACCAAGGTAGATGATGAGTGGTGGAATCATTTTTGACAAGGGGGTAGTACCTCATCTGGATGATTCGAGTGCATTCGTTTGACCGTCATGCTAGCGTGCGACCCGGCACGGACGGGACGCACCACTGATGGGACAGGACATGAATTGAATTCCGATGACCGCGATGACTGTTGCGTTTCCCGCAACACGCTGGTTCGCCTACCTTCCGCCTATAATTATTGTTTCCCGGCCTTCTCCCATGGCACCATCACCCAACTCGCCCTATCCTCATAATCCCCCACCGGCCCAACGTCGCTCGCCACTTATCCTCGCTCTCGGCACGCCCGCCATGCCCCCGCCCGTCCATGATAGGCGACGCCGGAGGCGGTCACCGTCGGAACTAGTGTTCGGTTTTTCACCGGAAGGAATACGGAGGGAGGAGGTGTTCTATCGGTCTTTAGATGGCAATGCGGAGGTCAAGGACTTGTTGGAGCGCGACCTCCTGGCGGAGGAGCAGCGTATCACCGATTTGCGCCACCAGCGGGGCATGGAGCAGCAGCGTACCGCCGCTTTGAGTCGCGAGCAGAGCGCTCGCGACTGGGCCGAATACATGGAGGGCGGCGCCCGGCAAATAGTCGTAGAGGCTGTCGGGCACGCACGCGTGCGCGACGCCGAATTTTACTACCAGCTCGTCAAGTGGGTTTCCTTCTTAGAAGCCAAAGCTACGGTGGACCACGCCGGCCAGGAACGGGCCAACGCACGCGAGCAACATGCCCTATCACACGTCCGGCAAGTCCAAGGCGAGGAGGAGGACGTCAGTGCCGGCATTTAGCGTGTACCGTAGATGGCGGCTGACATCGTCTAGTTAGCTAAGAGTAAGTTAGTACTTGTACACTACTAGAGTATTAGTGGGAGTAGATAGTTAACTTGGCTATGATGGTTGTCAACGTGGAAATTCAGTACTCTATATCTGGACCAGACCTGTTACTTTGCTCTGAATGTTGATCTTTCCATTTGAACGTATGGAATGGGCTGTTATTTTTTAAATGGGTTGTATTTGTCCGCCGCGGGTTTAGAGGCTGACTTGTGGGCCTACAAAGTTTACGCGTACACAATCAGGAGATGATTGTACGTGGAGAGGATGAAAGCAGGGACCCACCAACGTCATGGCAGTACGCAAGCAAGTGCCTCCTTATTTCAAGCTAATAAAAAATGGATCCTCCTAATGGATTTCTAACATCTGGGTCCCATGCCATTGTCAACGTAGTCAATAAATGAGACAATTCCACAACGAGCCGGCTGACACTAGGGACCCAGCAGCTCGCCCAGTTATTTTTGTTTTGGGTTAATTCGATAAATTCCACTCCAAATCTGGTGATTCTGAGAAATGCCACTGCAATTTCCAAACTTTGAAAAATGCCATTTCGAGTGGCATTTTTTGAAGTCTGGACTGGCGCTTTTCAAAGTTTGCAAATTGCAGTGGCGTTTTTCAAACTTTGAAAAAATTGCAGTGGCATTTTTCATAGTTTGAAAATTGCAGTGGAATTTTATGAATCGCCATAATTGGATTGGTATTTATCTAATTTGTTTTTGAGACGGAAGCAGTGTGTCAACTGGGCTGTGTGGGGCACTCTGGCCTGTCTAGACAGCCTTTTCTTTTATGTTTACCACAGACTAGCCCAGTAGTTTTTTTGTTCTTTCTGAAAATGGCTAGCCCAGTTTTCTTGTGATTTGTCAAGTAAGTCGCTTTGTCAGGCCTGTTGGGCTACAAACTTTCAAGATGATGAGAGCTTCATTCGGCTGGCTGAGAAAATGGCCTATCAGTAATGAGAAATGGGTTGTACATTTTTGCAACACATCCAACCGGCAATTAGTTTCAAATTTTTTTTTCATTTTGAGATTTTAAATTGCATTGATTTTTATGCGTGGACAATTTGTTGGATTTTATATTGATATACATTTATTTTTAAAATCAGTTTGAATGTGACTCGAAATTTCAGGATTAAAAACAGTTCGGACCGCACCGAAATATGCAAAATTTTGTATAATTTTTTAACCGTGGCCACAATATGGGCTGTAATGCTGACAAAAAGAATATGGGCTCCAAAAAAACCTTAAGAATTAGCAAATGGGCTATAAGTTATTAGAAATAATTGCAGATTGGTTGTATGTTGTTTCCCACAGATTTGAGGCTTTCCTAAAAAAAGGTTGACGCACAAGCAATGACTGTTGGATGTCCATACAACGGCCGTCGTGCTTCTTTAATCTATGCTCTTCCTTCTCCAGCCGCTCAAACAACCGCCGGCGGGACTGCCTACTCCCTCCTCCCGCGGCCGGCTGTGCTGCCGCGCAGGCCTCACCGCCCCACCGTACTCCCATCGCTGGCCTAGTGTCGGAGTAAATGACCACGGGTAGCCTAACCGGCTCCCTTTGGCCCTCAAAAAAACAATGGGCCGACCGAGCCTCGAAGCACCTAAGACACAGGGCCGCCTTCTTCCAGCCGGCTATCACATAGGCCGGCTGGCGAAAGGCGGCCCGGCCATAAACAACCTTTGGAGGACGCCACGATAGGGCCGACTTCAAGAAGCCGGCCCATGAAGGACCGACTCCAAGACGCCGGCCCATGAGGGACCGATTCCAAGAAGCCAGTCCGTGAAGGGCCGACTCCAAGAAGCTGGCCTTAGGAAGGCGGCCGTGGGTCGCACCCTAAAGTCCACCCCCCATAACGGTGACGGGACGGGGCGTGGCCAGAGTGGACCCTGCCACCCCTGAATCCCGGAACATACAAGGCTACAGCACGCCGTACGGGGCAGCCATCTCCTGTCCGGTGAGGCACTGTTGCCATGCGGATCATGACACCATCCACGACGGGTTGCCAGTACGGCCCGTAGGCAGTGGGCCCCTTTGGTCAGAGAGGCATCCGAAGGCGGCCC